>NW_021680640.1:186100-190656 GCF_001412515.2 Diachasma alloeum
ATATATATATATATATATATATATATATATATATATATATATATATATATATGAGGGGCGCGAGCTTGCCCGATACAGTCGCATGGCATATGGTTGCACGGAATTTTGCATTTAATTCAATAATAAGAAAATATTTTTCACAAATATTCATTCAACATCACGCTGATACCTTTCCTCTTTCGAGTTGGTAATTTTACAACGCTCTACTCCTTACTCAGTTTAAACTGTGAGGCCTTTTCCTTGACTCCGAAAGTGGGGTTAACATGCCATGCCTACTACCCCAAAACCCGCGGATAACACGACTGTAAATAAAGATAAAAATCCCACCAAAGCGAAAAATCCAGTTGGCCTACCTAGTTAGGAAGCATTGAGAGCTCGTGTACGTGCTAACTCAATTGGTTCTATCTCAGAACTTCTCAAGACAGGCCGCAAACGCTCACTCGACGCATCACCAGAGCCGAATGATGCTGAATCATCTGCACCTGTCAAATTCAGGAGATCGGACCCAAGCACACTCAAGAGCCCCTCGTCCCCACCGCAAAAGTCCACAAGTGTGCCGAACATCCCTGGAACATTCCTCCACAAAAGGAACGTGAGTCCTATGGACCTTCCAGATTTTGAACAACAACCCGCTGGGGCATCGTTTCGATGGTTAGCGGAGCAGCTGATCGACGTTAAGAAATCGCAGACACATCAAGACAAGAGCCCTATGCGCTGCGATTAAGGAGGCAGCTTCAGATTGTGGTATGTTGCTCAAGAGAATTCGCAGGGGCTCGCAGGGTCTGCAACCAAGCCAACGTAGTTGGGAGGACGGGGAGTACAGATCCAAGAAAAGCGCAGCAAACCGATCACAGAGAGCCTTACGACGATCGAACTTTGACCCCGCTTCAGTAGCACTATTCCACCAACATGTCAGGGACTTCAGAATCTGTCGTAAGGGGAAAATTAAAGAGCATTTCAGACGCCTCAAGACCCGCATGGCTAACCAAAGCTGCCCGCTCCTCCTCGTTCGTACCAAATGGCGTCTCCAAGTCCAGCTGGGAACACTTCTACAGACGCGTTTACCCATCAAGAGCCTCAAGTGACTTCATAATACCGGACAACACGGATCTATTTATGGATAGGGATATCAGCGCTCAGGAGGTACGTCGCATTCTAAATCACTGCAATAGTTGTAAAGCTCCTGGCCCTGACGGTATCGCAAACGAGTTCCTCAAATCCCTCTCACCGGAGTGGATCACAATCATCATCAAGATGCTGAATCTTGCCTGGAGGGAAGAGAGGGTCCCAGAATTGTGGCCCATGTCAACGTTATCCATGCTCTTCGAGAAGGGTGACCCAGGTGATGCTCAGTGCTACCGTGGTATTGCCCTCATGAATAACATCCTCAAGCTGTATACAGGTATCCTACACGGTCGCCTGGAGACCTGGTTAACCTCGCATGATCGTCGTCCTGGGGGACAAGCGGGCTTCCGCCGCGGGAGGAGTTGCCTTGATCAAACATTTTCTCTTTTTACTGCCGTTCAGTGCACGCTAAGACTACCGGGTAACGCAATCTACTGTATTTTTATTGATTTCAGGCGAGCCTTCGATTGCGTCCCTCACCACCTACTCTGGAAAAAGCTCGCCAGCATGGGAGTCAGCGGCAAGCTGCTGAGAGTACTCCGCAACATATACTCCAATGCCAAAGGTCGAGTTCGCCTGGGCTCAGAGTACACGGAGGAATTTGAAATTACTGAAGGGGTCCTGTAAGGGGACAAATTGAGTCCACTGTTGTTCATCGCCTACATCGCAGATTTTAAACAATTCCTTGAGAGGAAGAACATCCAAGGACTGGACATAGGCGGGAAGAGCCTCAGGGCTCTTTTCTACGCGGATGACGCCGTCATCCTTGGCAGGTCACTAGCTGACGCCCGATATATCTTAAAATGCCTCCCGGAGTATTTCGAAGCGAATGGACTGATAGTTCACGCCGACAAAATCGAAGTAATGGTCTGCCGCCCCTCTGGGAGAGTGAGAGGTCCTGAAAAAGATACTTTCTTCTACAAAGAATACCCCATCAGGTCAGTCAAGCAATACATTTACCTAGGCACGGTCCTTGACAGCACCATGTCAGGCAAAAAAGCAGTCACTGCCGCCCTGCAAAAAGCAAGGGCCGCAGTAGGCACAGCAAATTCAATCATCCGTCGTACGAAAGCTGAAGATTGGTACTCCAGAATTAAGTTGTTCGACATTCTAGTTTCATCTACGCTGTTGTATGGCATTCAAACCTGGGGCCCTGCTCATCTTGACGAGATTGAAAAAATCCAAACGGACTACTTCAAGCGTATCTTTCTCCTCCCCAGGAATACACCCGGCTACCAGATTAGACTTGAGTTGGGGGTCCAACCTCTCGCACTTGGAGCTCTGACCCAGATCTAGGACTGGATTCATCACATTCTGAAGATGAAGCATGATAGGTGGCCTTATATATGCGTGTTGGAGATGATACGCCTCTCACGTACCCCAACCTGCAAACCCGAATTCAACTGGGTCTCCAGATTGCATGAGATCTTCGCTGCTGCTGACCTCCCCTCAATGTTCGAACACCTGGACCCAGACTTTTGGCTTGACAGAAGGCAGGACTTCATCAATACCATGTCGTGGAAGCTGAGGTCTATAGACTACGTCAGCTACCTATGCTCCAGCTCATCACAAGTACAGGTAATCCGAGGTATCTCGGATACGAATGCCAGTTACTTGTTTTTCAAGGGAGGAATCCATATGAAGAGAATTCCCATCCAACTCAGATTAGCTAATATCTTTGTTTGTGGAATTTCCCTCAACGGCATCACCCACAAATTGACCCCAGGATCCGCATGCCGTTTCTGTGACATGAATGCTCTGGAGACATTTTATTCTCCACTGTCCAGCCTACGAAGTCTGGAGAGTGAAACACCTTGGAGAATTACTAGCTACCATCCCACCGTAAATCCAATTCTCTCGATCCCCAACCCCAAAGGCCTCCTAGCCCTTTACAACTTCGTTACAGAATCCCTGTCCCACAGATCCGTTCCCCACCACCTCCAACAAGCTTGACAGCCTATGTCAATTGCATTACAACTGCTTTGTTATTTTGTCACTTAACTGTAATTTCTGCTTCTGTTCCAGTCGCTTTTGCCTGTTTCTTAGATAATGCTTGCCTTATGATGCACGGTGAACACTTGATTTCGATACTTAGCGCCTCCTCTAGGAATCCGTTTCTCTCGGCTGCTGCTAAACGTTTTGCAACTTATTTCAATTAGCTCTAACTCTCATATCTTCTTATTATTTTCTTACTAGTTTACCATAAGCTGCTAATACCTATTGTAACAATGCACTGTGTACCCTCTTGCTACAAGAGATTCTCTGTAATATCTCATAAAGCAATAAATANATATATATATATATATATATATATATATATATATATATATTGTGACGAGGCACATTATTTAATTTTCTATTATTTTTACACACATTTTTGCCCAACTACACACTGCCCCCTAAATAGTAAAATCCCGCCACCGTTGGACACCCCTTCCCTCGATTTTCCCCGCATTACCCCTCTACCCTCGCCCCTGGAGTCTACGACGTCAGCCGCCGAAGGAAGACAACAGTTCCGGCTCTATTTGATCAACCGAAGGAGCTGTTGCCCCCCAAAACCACCCATACATAGGCCTAGACAACCCACCGCCCTCGATAATCCCCATCGACACATCCCTGGATGGTGACTGTGGGCACAAACTAACCACCATGATTGGCCCCGATCATCCACGAAGACGACGAGAAGGATCTCGACTATCCGCGAATCCTCACGAACGAGACGAAGGAAAAGACGGAAGAGAGAAGAAGCGGCACACGTGTAACCGCTGTCCTGGACACTGCCACGTGCGCCCCAAGTTAGTCGACGAGAAAGTGCAAATACCCCGAAGTCTGTACATTGGACCGTTGTGTTGGAGAAAAGAGGATTTCTGGTGTCCGAGCTCATGCTGGCTCTAAATACTGTGCCCCTCGAGTCTGAAAGGAGGAACGAAGGCTCTGTCGTAGGAGTCGCTGAAAGACCTGGATTATTTCTGGACGTCCAGACCACAACTGGAAGTCGTGAGTACGAGTTGTCCCCCTCATTTCCCCCTCACCGCAAATAATATTTCTTTCCATTCCCCCCAACGGTGAGCCTACACTTTTTTGTTTCTTCCCCTTCAGTTACTATTTGTATATTTAGTTGCATTCCCTCGACACGACTAGCTTCTCCCCTTTTTTCTGCATTAGAGTCATCCCCTTTGTACGTGTACAAAAGTTGCCTGGCCTCCCCCACTTCCCTAGATCAGAGCAAAAGGCCTTGTTGACGTCTTCTGACGATCCATTATTTGTATAGTTCATAAAATATATCTTATCACTTGAATTTAACCCCTTATTTGATCTATTTCTTTCAATTACCCTCTCATCATTTCAGGGATTAATTTAATTGAAATTAGGAAATGGTCACAATATATATATATATATATATATATATATATATATATATATATATATAT
>NW_021680640.1:190734-191298 GCF_001412515.2 Diachasma alloeum
GGTTGCCACCAGACTTGAAGTCAAACCTACCATTCAACGAGAGTCATTTTTTTTTAGAGTTAATGTTGTATGACTGATTATTTTGTTTTGTATTTGAATTTTGTACGAAATCACACGCTCAAAGGTTGGAGGACTTGTTGGACTACGAGGGACATCGAGGGATGATTGGCATGAATGTCAATTCCTATTTGAATTCGATAGAACCTGGAGTATCTACCGAGTCACGCAAAGCTTCGAACGTTGACCGTGAGAGTATGGCGCTCAGAGGATCTTCGTTGCAGAACAGATGAACGAGTGGCGAGTCTACATTAGAGAGGGACTGCTACATCGTCGAGGCCTGGACGTGCCGATGAAATACTATGATTTATTGATTCAAGATCAATTAAATGATTGGAGGTAGCCGGAAGGGCTTAAAGACTATTTATGATTTGATGACATTATTTGAATTGTAATTGGAATTATGGTCTGGTTGGAATAATTAATTTATTCAACTAATTTGGTCATGTGCAGGCGCAAAGTTAGTAGCGCGCAGGCGTGAGATTTTGGGTCCAATCATAATTGAGA
>NW_021680640.1:191477-236014 GCF_001412515.2 Diachasma alloeum
GACGCCATTTCAGAAGCCATGTTGGGCTTTGGCGTCCTTTGGGTATCTCTCCGGGTCTCCTTGGAATTTCTGGAAGTCATTGGGACGTTTTGAGACCTGTCATGCAGCCGGGAGTTCTTTGGGATTTTCGTCTGGACATCGGTGAGCGTGGTGATTAAACATTTTGGTATTTTGTGAGGGCAAAATCGAGTCAAAATGTTCGGCGTTTCGCACGCCTTTGAACGACTCTGTTTGATAGTGACGAGATTTTGTCCGCCCAGTGAGCCGTTTTCCTTTGAATCTTTTAGTTAGGTTGTTTTCGTTAAAAACTCTCATTCGTTAGAAATATTAGTTCGTTCGGAATTTTAGAATTTTGATTTCATTTTTTTTGTTTTGGTTCAGAATTTTGTACGTTAGATTCATTCATTCGGTGAACCATTGAGGTTTCGTAACCCTGGAGATTTTGAAGTATTTAATTTCGGTTACAATTGGACTCTCATTGGATGGTATTTAACTTGGATAATTTCGAAGGACATTGAACGTGGGTTACTGTGTGTCTCGTGACCTTGCTTCGTTTCGCTGGCCTGATGTCTTGAGTTTTCGTATTCGTTTCGGACAGCTAGCTTTACTTGTCACGGAGACTAATTTTTGGGTTTCGATCGTTCAGTGTCGTTCAATCTACATGAGTATTGATGATATTTCGATTCTGATTTTTCATGATTCTTTTGACATTGTTTTTGACTTTTGATTTATGTTTTTTTGACTTTTGGATAATTAGATCTTTCAATTTGATTATCGGAATTGGTTTTGACTAATTTGACTGAGTGTGCACTTTCTGATTTTTGTTAACAGAATTTTTTATTATTTTGCTGATTGTAGAGTTATTTAAGTTTGGAGTCATATGATCGTTGATCGGTTGAAACAACCAAATAGGGGGTTTTCACTTCATTAATCTTGAACTGTATCGAGTCGTTTAAATTTGATTAAATACTGTGATTCTTCCCCCGTAATTCTGAGTTTAATTTATTTGTTTTGTTCACCTAGTCACATCTCTAGTCTAAGCTCTTTCAGGAACCGATACACGTCTCTTCGTCTGGAGCTAGTGGGAGACCGTTTCGAGCTTAGGGCTAGTTTGATTTTGTTTCTTTCGTTCCAGTGGTCGTTCTGGTAACACCTCGCGACGCTCAACTTTTTGTCGTTTTAGTTTCTACGTGAGTGCCAGAGGGCTGCGTATTGGACCGAGGGGTTCCGTGAACCTTGGAAATTATGTCATAATATATATACATATATATTTTCCGACTGGTAGCACCAGAATATAAACAGAAATATTCATCCAACAGTGAATAGTTACATAACCTCAAAACGGGGGAAATGGTGCTCGATTTGAAAAAAAAAATCGCCACAGTCACGACCAGAGCTGGTTGTCACCGCTAAATTGAAATATATCCAGGAATATTTTTTCAATGATGGATGCGTGAATGGACCGTGGAACGGAGAGTTGTTTCGACTGGGACGAGGTTGATGACAACAAATGAAACATGAAAGTGTCAATTTCACGGCAACGGAAAATCAACAAAAATGTTTATTCCATTGCTAGTGGTCGAAAGAAGTAAAAAAGTGAGTGGCTATTAGTTGGTTTAAACAAAACCAAGATGACAGCAAGAAATTACATGAAACTGTTGTTTCGTGTGATCCCGAAATTGACACCTGTGTTCATTTCGGGGAGAGGAGAGCCATTACGGGAAGGAGACGCCATCTGGTATCACTAACAGACGTTAGGACCCCGATAGACTCCCCAAAAAGTCCCCGCATGGTTAGGGGATTGGAACTCCCTAGTAGGAACACGCTAGAGGCGCCAACTTTTGGTCCCTTAGCCAATGATTGGGCGACTGCCCTACCGACAGTCCCCGCATGGTTAAGGAATTGAAACTCTCTAGTAGGAACACGCTAGAAGCGCCACCTTTTGAGCTCTCAGCGAATGATCGGGCGACTGCCGTACTGACAGTCGAGGAAGAAGCGGGTACACTTATAGATGAAAGATTTTATCAGGTCCCGCCGGAAATAACGAAATTTTTTTTTTCACACCATTTCTGAAGCAAGTAGATGGTTTTAATGAATAATTGACGTCATCACTGAAGGCCCTGGCAACGAAAAACTTGATAAATAGAATATCTTGAGTGACAAAAGTTCATCGAGTGAATATTTCTAGCGACTGCAAGTTCCTAGAAGATAGAGGGAGCCGCTAGAGACTCTAGCGAGATGGAAACCGCAGAAAACCGCCGAAAGGCAGTGGAGACCCTGGAGAGTATTGTGCAGGCTTTAGAGAATTTTGGAAAAAAAAATTAGTACCCCAAGAAACGAGTGATAGATGATGAAGGTCATTACGATCTTCGAGAGAGAAGCATGGAGTAGCTAAATGAACCTGCTCCGTGAATAGTTTAGAGAAGCACGCACTTTTTGCAATCGTGGTGCTTGTCTAGGGAGGGGTGGTGGTCCAGGCTTTGCCGGACCTAATTGCAAAGGAGCCCTGGATAAGTTAATTAATCCAGAGATGTACCCCCACGTCTTCGTGTACTTAGATAATATCATTATCGTTTCAAGTACATTCGAAGAACACCTGGAGTGGCTGGGAAAAGTTCTCGATAAATTGAGAGACCACGGTTTAAACATAAATCGTGAAAAGAGCGTGTTCTGTCGGTCCGAGGTGAAATACCTTGGATTCGTAGTGCACAGTGAAATTGATTTTTACGGAAGTTACAGGCATTTGAAGATAAAACTTACAAAAAAACATGGCTGTCCACAGGATGCCTCAAAAAATCTGACAAAATTTGAGAAGTCATATTTTTCCATATACAACCACAGGAAAAATTGGCAATATGTTTGGCGATGGTGAGGGTTTTGACCTGGGTGAGTTCACATGGAATACCCCATATATAAGTTTCATCGAAATCGGAAGGGGACACCTACCTAGTGTTCCTTATCAGTATGTTCCTGGCAAGGCTGGTAATTGACTGGGTCTAAATTTTAATCGCGACTAGAATGAGCATATATCAGATGAACAACATGAGTTAATCAGGGGAAATCAATACCAAAAATTGAATAAAAAACCGAAGGGGATTAGTGATAAAATCCTTTCAATCAACAATGATAATCCTGACGATATATCTGAGAAATGTCTCTATATTAATGAACATGGAGGTTCAGGTAAAACTCGTATTTACATGGTGTTTTACCATTTACTAAAAAGTGAAGGGAAAGCATTTGTACGGTGGCATTCACTGGAATAGCAGCAATACTACTTCCAAATGATCGAACGATTCATGAAGTATTCCAAATGCCAGTTCCTTTGTATGATAATCGGTTTCAAATATTAAAAAACAATCAAAAGAAGCAAGTAGTTGGCGAACCGCTGATGTCATTGTTTGGCATGAAGCTCCAATAGCTCCAAAATATGTTCTCGCAGTAGTTGATCTTACATTACGTGATTTAATGGATAACAATATCCCATTTGACGGCATAATGAATATCCTGAGAGGTCACTTTCGTCAATCATTTTCAGTAATGCCTCATGTAATTCGTAGCTAATTAGTGAGCTCATCTATTAAAAATTCTCAATTATGGTGATACTTTCAGGTACATACTTTGATAGAAAACATGAGAACTCTTCCTAAAGAAATTGAATTCAAAAACTTCGTGATATCAAGCGGAGATGGAAGCATTAATGATACGCACAATAATGTAATACTTCCTGAACAAAGTCTGGCTTCATGTTTGATGAGAGGTTCAGAATTGGTGGAATATCAGATGGACGGATGAGATACGAATGGATTTTCCGGAGTGGGTGAGCGGGTCTAAAAACTCACTGCACGGACGTAGTTTTCACTACACACTGTAGATTATTCCTCAATTAGTACTTTAATTAATCACAGTAAGTCACAAAAATATAATTAACAATCAATAATAAATGCGATAATAATAAATAATAACGGTGGTATACAAAATCACATCCAGAACGATTGAGCCACGGTGAGATCATCCGTGACGACCGAGGGTGAGGTGAGAAGATGAGCGTGAGAGGTGGGGGTGAGGAATTGGGGAGCTGTCCGGAACGTGGTACCCGCGATAGGTCAGCCGAGCGATCGTATCCGTTTGAATTCATTGCAACGGATTTACAACATTCTCCTTCACGATCAGCAACTGCCAAGTTGATGATCAGATTCATGATGATCTATTCTGTTATGATGAGCTTTAAAAAAAAACAGGATCACACTGTTCAAGAAAAAAAAATAGAAACAGGTAATGTTCAGCCGATGAGCTGAGGTGTTGACAAGCCTCCCGTGGTTTGCTGGCCAGACACGAGGACACGTAAGTCCTTAGAGGTCGTAAATCCCATCCAGATCCGAGCCTTCTCCGCCTTTCCTCCAGTCTCTCCAGTTGTTCAGGGTCGTAAATCCTTCGCAGTCGAAGATAGCTGAAGAAGACGAGCCGAAAGAGCAGTCTTGAGCCGTGATTGAGCTCCGATGATATTATGATAGAGCTGTTGAAACGATGAGCTGTTGATATTGTTCTCCTGAGCAGCTCCGAGGGACATGCGTTAAGGTCATTCTGGGGATCATGCGGCATCTGGGAGCCAACCTTGTTGAGCTGATGTAGCCGTTGATCCGAGCATCTAATGAGCTAAGGTAACAATGAAGACCGTGAACAACGACGAAGTGCAATTGACGAAGAGCGGCGTGGCGGCCTGGAGCTGATACTGATAATGAAGTACACCGGAGCCCCGAGGGGACCGCATGGAAAGATGAGATGAATGAGCTTCCCTGATTTTTTGTAGCGGACTGTAGTTGAGCTGATTTGAGCAAAGGGCTGAAATCGGAGAGCAGCGCCGATGAAATGACTTGAACGGCTCGTGTTGATGTTGCAAAACCGATGAAATAACATGGGCGACTCACCATGATGTTGCAAAGCTGATGAAATGACCTAAGTCCAGAGCCGAAACCTGAGAGCAGTGCCGTTGAAGTGATCTGAGAGACTCGCATTGACGTTGTAAAACCGTAAACTAACCTAGGCCGAGAGCCGAAACCTGCGAATGAAGGAGCGTACTGGTGCCCAACCTCCGAGTATCCAGTAGCTCCTGCTGAGCTGACTGAGCATGAGTTGAGTGCCTCCGTGGAGCGTTTGAATATGAGCTTGTCCGATGAGTAATTGAGCCAGTTGAGATTCCTTCAGAAGGAATGTCTGATTTCTATTCTCTGAGATGATGTGAGCGAACTTGAGCCGATCTCCAACTCTTAAGGCCCATTGGTGATCAATGAAGGGTGTGAGCTTGGTGAAAGGGTGAGATTTGGTGAATCTCTCACCTCGTGAGATGGTCCTGAGTTTGTCCTTGAAGTGAGCGGCCTGAGTGAGCTTGATCTATATAATGCGAGCCTCTTTAAGATCACGAAGGGTGAGTGGATAATGGAGAGAAGCGTTCGGAACTCTCCTGAGCCGAGCGATGGACTTTTGACAGATTGCGGTGACCCTGAGCAGCCAGTTAAACGATGAAAAATTGTCGATGAGGTTCCAGAGAGCGAGTTGTTGAGTACGCACATGTAGTAGAACTCGTGATTTTTTCTCGAGGTCTACGTTGAGGTCCCTTTTGAAAACGTGAGTCGGCCATGATGAGCTGTCATGATAGAGCCATGGTCGTCCTATCCAAGAGAGTTTGTGAGCTGCCAGTTTCGATAGTAATAAACCTCGAGGAGCGCAGTCTGCAGGATTCTCCTTGCCTGGTTCCAATCATCAATGGGCGTGCTGAGTGAGCTCCTGGATGAGTGATACCCAATTCTTCACGAATTCCTTCCGTCTTGATGAGTGTGAGCTGATCCAAGTGAGTGTGACCGATGAGTTCGTCCAGAGATAGGTGGTAACATTGGTGAAGTTGAGTTGATTCTGAATATACTTGACTAATTTAGCAAGAAGAAGAGCTGCAGTGAGTTCTGACCGTGGGATTGTCAGCCGTTTGAGCGGTGCCACCTTGGTTTTTAAGCAGACTAGTGCCATACAACGTTCTTTATTTCTGTTGATGACCTTGAGATTAACTGTGGCTGACATCGCGAGCTGTTAGGCATCGGAGAATCCGTGTATTTCCACGACGGAGTCCGTGAGCAGTCCAAGCCATCGAGGTATAGTGTTCTTCGACAACTGTGAGAGTTCGTTCCTGAATTGCCCTAATGGCTTAACAGTTGTCGAGGAAACTGGTTCGTCCCATCCCAGTTTTTCGATCCAAAGAGGTTGGAGCAAGATCTTGGCGCTAATCACCACTGGTACTAGAAAACCGAGTGGATTGAAGAGTTGAGTTATTTCCGATAAGATATCTCTCTTCGTGAATGAGTCGGTTTCAGGCAGAGAGATTGAGAAAGTGAAGCGGTCTGTGCCTGGATGCCATGAAACTCCCAAGATCCTGGTGAGTAATTCCGTATCTTCAATGGATCGTTGTTCTTGAGAGGTGCTGTCAGGTCTCAGAGAGCCGAGTAGGGCTGAACTGTTGGAATACCATGTGGCTAATGGGAATCCGCCTGACAAAGTTGAGTTATCTGATGAGCTGTTCGTAGAAGTTCCTCATCCAAATCAGCACCTCCGCAGATATCATCTACATATCGTCCCTTGATGAGCGGTGACACTGCGGGGGGATATTTGGATCCTTCATTTTCGATGAGCTGGAGCAGGACACGCATGGAGAGAAATAGAGAGAACCTTGTGCCATACGTGACTGTAGTGAGTTGATATGTAGTGATATCTCCATTAGAGTCGGTCCAGAGAATTTGTTGGAGCGGTCAATCATCTCGATGTACTCGAATTTGATGGAACATTTTGGTGATGTGCGTCATGCAGATGAGCTTATGACGACGAGTGAAGAGGAGTACATCCACGATATTCCCTTGAAGTTTAGCATCTGCATCTATGAGTTCGAGCTTTGAGCCATTGAAAACGACCCTGAGTTTCATCGTCTCGCTGCTTGCCTTGAGAACTCCGTGATGAGGCAAGTAATACGTGAGCCCGAAGAGAATATAGACCATCCAAGATCCTCAACCCTCCTGAAGCCGTAGTTTCATGGGCTAAAGTTATCTCGGGGGTCGTACAAGCCCGACCCATGTGGACCCATCCTCGTATGCCTTGAGGTTGTCCGAGTAGAGCTGGTGATAAGCCTCACCACGTGAGAATTTCCTAAGCAGGCGATGAAGGCAAACAAGGAGCTCGTGAGTCGCCAAGAAGTTTTAGTGATTCCATTAAGGGATGATGTACGATGTAACGGCCTGAGTTTTCCATTGAGTGAGTGCGTCTAACGTGCTCTTCGCACTGGGCCTCCTCAACAGTGAGCTGACATTCTGATGCTTGGGGAACTTCCTCCTGAGTCCAGAATTTTGTGATCAGTTCATTGAAATCTTTGTTTGCGACCGCTACGTGTACTGTTATCGCTTCTTCTGGGACTGGACCTTCTGTTGGTCCGAAAATAATCCAACCGAAACGAGTGAGCTGAGCTGTTGGTGGTGATGGTCCATTGGTGACGATTTCAGGCTGAATGAGTTATCCATATACACCAGCACTAAGAAGAATGTCAATTGATGCTGGTTTAATAAAATCGGGATCAGCGAGCTAAAGTCCTTGAAGGCAATCTCATGTGAGCTTAGCCGATAAGAATATGGGTAATGAAGTTGTGAGCCGTCCAAGAATATTGACAATGACTCTGAGCTGGAATTGAGAGTAAATGGACTGTAGGATGAGTTATACCTTACCTAATCATTCTCGAGAATCTCCGACCTTGACAGAAAATTGGGGATCGATAGTTGATTTGCATGGTCGGTGAGCAGCTCCTTGTGAACGCGTGCTGAAAATGCGGCTCTGGAAGTATTGAGGCTGAAGTAACCTCGAACGATGCCATATTGAAAAAAAAACAGTGAACAAAAGAAACACAAGCTGAGAGCATGAGCGGTTCCGTGAAAGAATAAATAAGTGGCGTCAGGCACGAAAGGCAATAAGCAGCGAGTTAGGCAAAAAGAAAGAAAAGCGGTGAGCAGTCAGCAAGCCGGTGAAAAAATAAATTCGATAAGTAGTCTAAAAGCGCCCGGTGCAAAAAGTAGAAGAAAAATGGCTGAGCGATAATGTTGGCGCGGAGGAAAGTTGCGAAACACCGTGGAAAATAAGCCGCATATAAATAATACTACTTAGTCAAAGTGTACTTAGTTGAGCTGGACCAGTTGAACGCGCAGCAATCGGATTGCAGTAGGCTGAGAAGTCCGTCCAGAGATAGCCTACTGTTAACCCAATTCAAAAGAGTCCGCGGTTGAGCTAGCCAGTTGAGCACCATTGCAGGATTGTGACGACGGGTTGAGTCGAACCAACAGTTGAGAACCACTGAATGTCGTATTCCGCTTGAGCTCAGTCCGAAAAACTACAAAAAAAACAAAAACCAAAAAAAATATTACACCAATCCGGCTTGAAGGACCAAACTGTTTGATGAGAGGTTCGGAATTGGTGGAATATGAGATGGATGGAAGAGATATGATCGGATCTTCGGGTGTGGGTGAATGGGTCCAAAAATTCACTGCACGCACATGGTTTCCCAACACCCTGTATATTATTCCTCATTAATACTTTGAATAGTCCCAATGGGTCACAAAAATATAATTAACAATTAATAAAAAATTAGCTGACCACTGTGATAATAATATCGATCCGAAGTATAATGAGCTATACAGAATCAATGCGAAAAACTGAACAGTCAATTATGCACGTGGTGTACGAAATCACATACAGAACGATAGAACGTCGGTGAGATCATCCGTAACGACCGGGAGTGAGGAGAGAAGATGAGCGTGAGAAGTGGGGGTGAGGAATTTGGCAGCTGTCCGGAACGTGCTGCCCTTGACAGGTCAGCCGAGCGATCGTATCCCTTTGAATTCATTTCAACGGATTTCCAACACATGTAATGAACAAATACTAAATACCATTTTCAGGAACATCATTAGAAAACGTGGTTACGGATTATTAGCATAGCACACCATATCTCATCTATCCGAAATGTTGACATCGGTGAAACTAATAAGCGAGCCATGAGATTAGTAGAAAAAACGACGGAAAAAATCTATAGCCGTGTCGATAGCATTAACAGCTCTGACAATGGTGATATAGACGTTATGCTTTCTGCACACTATTTGAATATTTTAAATCCACCTAATTTTCTAGCATATGCGTTAGGATCACCACAAAATGCTATAATCATGTAGATTAGAAAATTAAGGGTGTGTATATTCGCACCCCCTAGGTGCTCGGTGTCTGGTGTCTCAAAACTTTTTGGTATATGGGAAGTAAAGTTATGACTGGTGTCTGGTGGCTGGTGTCTGGTGTCTCACATCTTTTTGGCGTATGGGAAACAATGTTGATGGCGGATGATGCCTTGTTACTGGTATCTGATGGATGGTGTCTGGAAACATTTTGGTGTCTCGAAGCAATGCTGTGTCTGGTGGCTGGTGTCTGGTGAATGGTGGATAATAGATGGCAGATGATGCCTGGTGGCCTGGTCATCCCCCAGACACAAGGCACCATCCACTGGACACTAGGCATAATCCATCAAGCACCAGTCACTAAGCATCATCCGTCATTCATCATCCACCATCCACCAGACACCAGTCACCAAACACCAGCCGCCAGACACAACATTACTTCCCATACAGCAAAATACGTTGAGATACCATCCATCGCACACCAGCCACCAAGCAGCATGCATCAGGCACCAGAAACCAGACACAACACTATTTCCCATACATAAAAATGCTTCGAGACACCATCCACCAGACACCATCCACCAGACACCATCCACCAGGCACCAGACACAACATTGTTTCCCATACGCTTGTGTTCCTCGATTCGTGTATTGATCTTCCTGCCGGTTTCTCCAATGTACACTTTTCCGTATCGCAGGGAAAGACATATAACGACTACGCCCAGACATCACAGCTCAGACTCGGAGCTCATAACCCTGAAGATGCAAATTGCAATGTTTGTGAAATGTTGGGACAAGGCTGAAACCAAATGCGGCATCAATTCGGAAGCCAAAGATCATAATCGTGCCCGCGAAACCCTAACTAAAATGATATCTCTTCCTCTCCAATGCTAATCGGACTTGACCTAAAAATGAACATAATTATTTGTCCACCAGATGACGCAACTTGGGTACGTCCTTACTCTCGTTATTTCCCCTGAGCAAAAGTACCTTCTTCATTCACACAAATCAATTTTCGATTTTTTTTGCTGAGGCTATGGCTATAGCAGAATATGTAGTGTGACGTATTTCGCACCTCTGCGGACGATACGAAAATACGTACCCCTCGGCGACCAAATCAACAAAACAAAATGTTGGGTGGCAGTACGTTTGAAAACGTACAAAATACAAATTCGATGAAAACCAACAATAGAATCGCAACCGAAAGGACAACTGCCGACAGCTCTGATCAACCGCGGAGGCTGGGGTCCTCAAAATGTTGTCCTACTACTATACTGAAATGACTGGGTCGGATTTATCTGATAAAATAACGAAACCAGAATGTGCGGGGATAAAATGATTTCATTGATAAAACAAACTAAATGATGTGATTCAGTACAATAACAGAAAAATTTTTGAAAACCCCCTCCATTATCCTTCAAGTAGCGCACTTAAATCTCGGTAATTAATATCACAAAAATAAAGAGACTAATCGAACTAATGACTCGATACAACATAAATTCCCTAACTGCAATTAGTCAAGAAAGAATAAATACTAGTCAAATCAAAAGAAGTCAAAATCCGTCAAAATATGTAATGTCAAGAAAGAATAAAACTAACTAGCAGAAGTGTCGTTAAATTGATTATCACATGAGTGAATCTACAGTTATTACAAGATATAAATGCCTCAACAGAGGTCGTTACGGATAATAGCTCTGATTTCAGTCAACGAGAGTTGGGATTGCCTCGCGAGACCAAACGATAATAATATTTCGTAACCCAACCGCAGGGTCACGCAACAACGAAAACCCTGGCGTCGGTAAAGACGCTACAATCGCAACACCGTTTTTCTCTACAAAAGAATTAACTCCGATACTAAGTCTCAAGTGACAAAAGAAACAAACCCGACTTATTCTCAGACACTGCAAAATAGAACGAAATATAAAATTACAATAAGGTGCTGCGAGATCCACATCTGATCCTCGACAACAAGCGAAACGTGAGTCACGATGCTAATTTTCTAATCACTGAATTTAATCGCTAATTCTGGCACAAATCATCCAACATGGAAAATAAATCAAATAAAATCCTGTTAAAATTCAATCCGGACCCGATAAATACTCCACCAAGCGAGAGACAAGATATCGCCAAAAATCTAACGGACGAACGAAATAGCGTCATTCGCCATGGACCCAAGCGTCCATATAAATCACGATATTACGATATCCTTGACTCACACTCGGTGTGGAGTTACAAAATAAATTCAGCTTTAATATTCCACCGCTCACACCAGAGTGTCGAATCCCTTGCCGATGACTCCCAAAAGCCTCAGAACTCCCAGAAAATTGGTCGAACCCCGGTTCTCGCTTCGCTTTCGAAGTGCCCTCTCGTCTGGATGATTGAACAGAACCGCAGAACGGTCGAATCAAAAATACCCTGTTACAGGAGATAAAATTGAACTATCAGAGAAAAAGAAATTTAGAATATTCTCCGATTCGGCAAGTTCCCTAAGAGTTTCAATTGGAAGACCGAGGTGACCGTCTTATCACAATATCATAGGGAAAATAAAAAAAGATCTATTGACATTATTGGCTTCCGAATGGATGCCGCGTTTGGTTTCAGCATTACGCCGACATTTCGTAAACATTGCAGTCTCCATCTTCAGGGCTATGAGCTCCAAATTCTGAGCTCCGATGTCTGGGGGTTGTCCTTATACGTCTTCCCCTGCGATGGTGCGGCAAGGGAAGGGGGACGCGGAAAAGGGGAGGCCAATCGTATATTTTTAATTGATCAGCTGGTCAATTAAAAAACCGGGAGGCCGCTTTTCTAAGTGTGATTCACTTGATATCCTCTGTCTCTGTTGAGGTTGTTAGGGTTTTTGTCGATTTCCAAACCCTATCGGTATTTCCTTTCGAAATACCCTTGAGATTTGGCCAAGATGCTGGCTTGGTCGTACTGGATAGCATGTCCAGTACCCATCGAGGGTTCAGCCAGGGCAGACTGTTCTGAGTGACCGTATTTGGAACACCGCTGGTGTTCCTTGATCCGTGTACTGATCTTCCTTCTGGTTTCTCCAATGTACACTTTCCCGCATGAGCAAGGGATCTCGTACACTCTTGGTATGCTCAGGGGTGGTCTTGGATCCTTTGCACTCGGCAGCATCTGTCCGATCTTTTTTGGGGATTGGAAGATCATTCGAATGTTATGTTTTCCGAGTACTCTTGTATACGTTCTGTTGTGCCTCTCAGATAGAGGAGGAGGGCCACTTTAGGTCTTTCCTGGTTTTCCTCAGGATCAGGCTCCTCTTGGGGAGCTGAGAGCTTGCTCTGTAGCTTCTGCTTGACCTTTCGAATTTGGTGGATGTTATATTCATTTTTCTAAAAATGGAAGATTTCTATCCTGTACAGTATCCATGGTGAACTTGATGCTCGCGTGTTGATTATTCAAGAACTCCAGGAATTGAGTTCGAGCAGTCTTTCCATGGGACTAGGTGACCAAGTTATCATCTACAGGGTGTCCCATAGCATGTGACCAAAATAAATTGCAAATAACTTGGATAGAGTAACATGTAAATAATTGTTTTTTTTTCATTGTACAAGGAACATTTGGCAAAATACAATACAATTCCTTCCAAGTGTCCGCCATCACTTGTACTACAGAACTCTATCCTGCGTTCGAAACTGGCATAGATGCGCTGTATTGTGTTTTTATCAACAGCCCGGATAGCATCCCTAATTGCGTCTTGCAACTCTCCCACCGTCGTCGGATGCTTCTCATAGCACTTGTCCTTGAGAAAACCCCACAAGCAAAAATCGCAGGGATTTAAGTCCGGACTGTAAGGCGGTCATTCCCTATCCCCATGGACATACTTAGGGTAACCTAAGCCTAACACACGAGTGCCGTAAACGGAAAAAAGTTTTTCAAATACTCCAGCAGTCCTGTGTGGGGCGGCACAATCTTGCATGAAGTAGAAAGTTTTGACTAACTGATTTTTTTGTGCCCAAGGAAAGAAGTTCTTCTTCATGAACTCACAGTAAATATCAGCACTGATTGTCGAACTCTAAATAAATTCAAGGAAAATACTTTTATTGTAATTGCCGCCCATGCAGTGACTTTTTTTGGGTGTGAGGACTTGGTTTCAATAACGTGAGGTGACTCAGTCCCCCAAAAGTGAAAATTTTGTTTATTTATTAAGCCACCTAAGTAGAAATGTGCTTCGTCAGAGAAGATGATATGTTGTGCCTTCATTTCCTTCGATTCAAAAAAATTGTGAAGTTCTTGGCAAAATTGCACACGGCGAGCCATCGCCTTCTCACTTAAAAATTGATGTACATAAATTTTGTAGGGATGGAAGTTTAAAAACAGTTTCAAGATGCGGTGAAGTGAAGTTTTTCAGACTCTCAAGGTTTGAGAAGCTTTTCGAAGACTATCATTTGGATATTTTTTGAAATGTTCTTCAGTTGTTCGGACAACTTCATCCGTGGTGACAGTTCGTGAAGGACCAGGATGCTCATGCCTTCTATCGTCTAGTGTACCGTATTGATCAAATTTCTCAATTATCCTGAAAATACCCATAATTGGTCGAAAAATGCGTCAATTCTCCACAAAAGAAGAAAACAAAATGTTTTGGTTAGTTAGTTCATTCACTTTATTTACCGTTTGCGACTCGAATCAGACACTCCAGTGTGTGTGCCATACTTAGACTAAAATGCTCTTATAGCTGCAGTACCTGAATCTCCTTGTCGGTAATATGATTTGATGAGGAATTATTTTTGTTCGATGGTTAAATTTTCCATTGTAGTACTGCAATTCCCGAGCGACTGAAGCATGAATGAAATTTGCGGACAGTTTCCACTTCAACCATATATTAGACTTTAGACTGCACTGCCACCTTGCGGTATTCTACGCAATTTACTTTGGTCACATGCTATGGGACACCCTGTACATACCTGAACCACACAGTTTGTTTCTGAGACGCTGACTTTAATACTTCGTTCTCAAAATGTTCCATGAATATATTTGCAATAATCGGGGAGATGGAAGAACCCATTGCTTCTCCCGATTATTCTTATAGTACTCTCCTTTGAACTGAAAGTATGTAGAAGTCAAGCTGTGCTCAATTAAGGGAAGGAATCGGGGGGAGATATGTTTAGATTTTTTGATGATTTCTAAGGTTTCTGGGATTGCGACGTTGGTGAAGAGTGATTCTATATCAAAACTCATTAGAATATCATCTGGTGAATTCCTGAGATTTTTCAGTTTGTTGACGAAATCCAATGAGTTCAGATTTTATGAATCATTCAGCCCAGTCAACTTTTGGAGTGGTTTCGTGACAAATTTAGCCAGTTGATAAGTTGGCGCTCCAATGTTGCTGACAATGGGTGGGAGAGGAACAGACTCTTTGTGGATTTTGGGCAGTCCATAGAGTCTGGGAGGAAAGGATTCTTTCGGAGTAAGAAATCTTGTCAGGTCCGCCTAGAGATCAGCTTTCTTCAGAAGATCAGTAGTTTTACGCTCAATTGTACGAGTAGGATCCTTCCTGAGTTTTATGTAAACTCTGGAATCACTCAACATCGCCCTGAGCTTTCCGAAGTAGTCGTCCTTATCCATAACCACCGTGGCATGGCCTTTGTCGGCCGGAAGAATAATGAGATTATTATTCCCCTTTAGACTACGCAGTGGAAGACGTTCCTCCCTGGTGATATTGACACTAGGTGGCGTACCCTTGTGAAGGATTTTGGACAACTGCCGCCGGATCCGAAGGAAGATGGTAGATCACTGTCTCGGTCCGACTGATAATTTCCTCGGTAGGGATCTTCTTGGGGGCAACAGCGAAGTTGCGTCCTTTCACCAACACCGACACTTATGCTTCACTGAACTCATATTTGCTCAGATTCTTTACAGTGTGAGTGAGGATGAGGACTTTCTCCTGGGAGATCAGCTTCTTGAACTTACCCTTCTGACTCTCAGTTCTCATTTCAGCTGTTCGGACTGCTTGTTCATAAGTAACACTTCATAAGATCACTCCTGAGTACATCAGGAGTGTACGAAATCCCTTGCTCGTGCGGGAAAGTGTACATTGGAGCAACCGGGAGGAAGATCAGTACACGCATCAAGGAACACCAGCGGCGTTCCAAATACGGTCACTCAGAACAGTCTGCCCTGGCTGAACACTGGATGGACACTGGACATACTATCCAGTACGTCTAAGCCAGAATGTTGGCCTCATCTCAAGGGTATTTCGAAAGGAAATACCGAGAGGGTTTGGAAATCCACAAAAACCCTAACAACCTCAACAGAGACAAAGGATATCAAGTGAACCCCATTTGGAAAACCGTCCTCCCGATTTTTTAATTAATTAGCTGATCAATTAAAAACATACAGGGTGACAAATGAGAATAGGTGAAAATTAAACTATCATAGTTTTGTTGATTGATGTAGGAATGGAAGGACCATCATGTTTGTAGATACAGTCGACTTTGCAAATTTATTTGCAATTAGTTAGAGTGGCATTTCATTTTTTTTTTAATAAAAATTCACGCGGTGAAAGAATTGATCAATCACATTCGAGGGTATATGACTAATGTTAAATACTTTCGAAATGTCCTCCATCAGAATTTGCGCAACAGTCAACGCGCTTCTGAAAACTATGGAAGACCTCTTCAATTTTAGCTTGAGAAATATTAGAATCACCCTTCTAGATAGCGCTTATCAGAGCCTCTTTTGTCTCAGGATTATACGCTTAACACAAGTCTTTGAGATAACCCCACAAGAAGAAATCACACGGGTTCAAATCTGGTGAATATGGTGGCCATTCCATCCCTGCTCGGGCGAAGCGAGGATACCCTAAGCCGATGACGCGATAACCGTAGACTTTGTGCAATGCAACAAACACATCATTAGTTCGATGAGGTGTTGCATCGTCTTGCATAAAATAGAAATCTGTTACCAATCCTTTTTTCTTAGCGAATGGGAAAAATTTGGTTTCCAACATCTCTCGGTAACTCTCCTCTGAAATGGTGCCAAGATTTCCACATGTATTTGTTTGATTGACGAAGCTACCCAAACTATAACTTTAGTAGGGTAGAGCAGTTCTGGTACTGATGAATGTCGATTTTCACTCCCTCAAAATGGATAATTTTGTTTATTCACGTAGCCATTAAGGTAGAAATGAGCTTCATCCGTGAAAATAATTCGATTGGCTTGGATTTCAGCATTTTCAAACATTTGTGTCAAAACTTTGATGAATTTAAGTCGTTTCCCTATAGCAGCTTACATAAGAAATTGATGGGAAGTGATTTTATAAGGATGAAGTTTGAGGAAATGTTTAATTATCAAACATGCGATCTCTCGGTTCAATTCTAACTTCGCAGTCGCTTTGCATATTGAATCAGTTGGATGATTTTTGAAATATTTTTCCACCTTGTCCACTACTTCTTCCGTCGTCACTGTATAAGATAGACTAGGAAGATCATGGCGACGATCCTGTAGGGTACCATAGATCACAAAATTATCAATTACCCTACAAAAAAGAACACATTGACAAAAAAAATTATCGGGGACTAACCTCCAAAAAATTGTACAGGATAACTAAAAAATTCCTACCGCTTGAGAGTAGTTTCACTCCCAATTCTGTGACTACCAAACTTACTACGAAAGCCTCTATAGGCATTTGTGTTGTAACATTGGGGGGAAAATTTAGAATGAAGAATATAATTATTTTTAATTGAAATTTTCAATATGTTGGACGCCAGTCAATGAATTATTTTTCGAGATTCTCGGCAAATATGCATCGACTTCTCTCGATTTAGATATTTCAACAATTTTAATAGAATTACAATGGCTGGTAGCTCAAGTATCAGAGTAGACCCTACTTGTTACGAAGGGGAGGGAGAACGATACTCTCAGCCTGCAAATTTTACCTTCCACACTCACACAATTTAACAAGAATAATCAAATATAATTTCACACAAAGAAAAATTATGAAATTTACAGAAAAGTTGAATGAGGTTTATAATTTCTCATTATTCTCAAAATTATGATAAAATATCCATAATATGGATCGATATTCAATTGAGGGTCAATATGTTGTGACAATGTGGATAATTTTGGTCCTCGATTAGACGTGTGGGGGATAAAATAAGAGTAAACCGAATATTTAAAATATAAACTACCCTCACGGTGCGGTGTCGGTCTCGGGACGGGGTTAGTAAAGGTTAGGGCACACTCGCGAAGATTCTGCCTCGTTTCTCACTCCACAGCTATATTCCGGAGTAACAGAGGGATCTTCTGGAGAAATAAACGACGTCGAATACCTGGGAACTGGAGTCAGAGGCCCCATCATCGCCTGGGAAACTCCTCGGCTGCCAGGAAAACTACCGTAACCACGACACCGATCTCACCTGTCACAAAATACCGGAACTGAGAGGATTTCAGTTTGGCGCGAACTCGAGGAGAAAGCGCCAGAGGGCAGGAGTCTACGGGACATGGCATGAGCAGTGTCTAATGGTAATTGAAAAATCAGAGAGACCACTCCTGATTGGCCCGCTATCAAAAGGCGAAGTGCGTGCATGCCGATGCCAGATTTGAAAAATCAAAGGTCGATGCGGATTGGCGGACATCAGCCGCCAGAGTCAACTACATGTATAAGCATGGCCCCTCAACAACTGGAGAGGGTACCACCATGCAGTGACCCAACGAACGAAGTACGCTCATTGGCTGTTGCTACGAGAATCGAGGACAAGCTAGAGACTCTTTCCGGAAATACGTCACTCCAAAAGAACGAGGGAGAAATCCGGCGTGGTGGCGGCACTCTGCGTAGCCATCTTTTCACCTGTAGAACGATTTTTGAATCTTGTGATAGTTTTGTCGATTTGTGTCTCTTCTTCGTGTTTTCTCGTCTTGCGAATCAGCTCCAAGCCGAGAGGGAAGAACTGAGGGTACACCGGAGGACCAGGATCATTTCTGGAGAGCTCCAGACTGAAAAATTTGGGGAAAAACCTGTAGCGTCTAGGCGGCCAGGAGAACTAAACCACGTGTCGAGGCGAGCCAGCGTGGAGTGAGTGGATCCAGATCTCTAATATCGTTGAAATTGCTGGCGCGCGTGGGGTTGATTTATTACCTTGAGGGTCTCGAAGGGTTCGTGGGCCTTTTTCCCGGCCCTTGGCATGGTAAAAACCGGATAATTGAGATCGTAGTGGGACGCTAAGACGTGAGGAAAATTCAAGGTTAACCGACGCATTCTCGGGTACTGATATCGCACACGTGGGGTTTCTGAGGTTGAAGTAGACCTTTAGGATCACGTGAAGGGTTCGGAAGTGCCTTCGGCTTTCCTCCGGAGAAGTCAGTGGAAAAATTATTGTGATATTAGGGTTATTATTATTAATTAGGCTGAAAGGGGGCTGGGAGGCGCAGGCGTCTCTTTTCGGTATCCTAGAGTAATTCCATTGGCGAGAGACTCTGGAGGAGACATCATCGGTCTGGAGGCTAATTCACTATTAGTTTGTTATTATTCACGGAGACCAACCGGACTAGAAGAGTTAGGGGTGTGCAAGGAGCTGAGAATATTAGCGTTTCAGGGATTTTTGGTGGGTTGAGGGTTCCAGTGATTCCTCACGGGGCCTGTGACCCTCTCAATGCATAGTCTCAGGCGTTGCCTGATTTGGATGGTCAATTCGTGCACATTCCTGGGTTCTCAAGATCCGTTAGTATTGTATCGAGCCCCTAGATCCCGGTTCGAGCCGGAGCCTAGCATTGTTAGAGTACCAAAGACAATACGATTCTCCAATTATTCACGGTCATTAATTACTGAGATTGCGGAGTTAGCCTACCGACCGATTCTCACAGAATAGGGGTAAAGTATCTGGGTTAGCAGAGCTCGTTGCGTAGGGCTTGACTGACCGGAGTCATTTGGCTGAGAGTTTGGGAGTTCTTTTTTGGAAATATTTGTTATTATTAGGATTGCGAGTTTGATTGTTTCTATTTTTGATCTCATCAAGAGCCGTCGAAATTATTGTTTCGGTTTTGATTGATCAATACTCCGAAAAACCGGAGGTCGTTTACGTTGGAGATTATTATTCTTATTATTTGCTTTTATTATTTTTAGTTTTGAGTTCTTTCCTTAAGTCGGGCACGAAGTTATGTGCGTTTTTTTCTTTTGTTTTATACTCACATTCACATTTAATTTTCAAACATACGGAGTTTTCTTCATTAGGTATTTTCTGGCTTATCAATGGGAGGAATATACGCCGCTGTTGATTAACTGGTTTTGAGTTGAATTTCTTCTTAGTTGTAATTATCGATCCCTCAACCTATTCCTAACCTGCAGTCTAACTTAAGTGGTTGACACGAGCCCTGGGGACAACAAATCGGTAAGCCAGGGCCTTGCACTCGTGTTCCGGAGACTGCGGAGCGAGAGGAAACCATCGGAGGGGAACGTGATTGGAAAAAAATCGAGTCAGTGGAATCGTGTGGAACAGGAGTGATTCAAGTCGAGTCAAAATTCCATTGGGGAATTTTTTTGGAATTTCTTGGTTCTATTCTAGAGTCACGTTGAGTGTCACGTATCTTGTCACAATGTGACCTCGAAATACAATTAATTCAATTTATCACATTTTAATTTCACACAAAAATTGAGCAGAACTAATGAACTTCAATATTGTACTCAAATTTACCAAAAGTAATCATCAAAAATCGAAAAAAATATAAGAGGAGTTGATCACAACTGCCTCAATTCAAGAAAATATAATGAAAAATTAAACAAGACGCCATCTTGGACGCTTTCTCAAAATTAGCCAAGACAAAGACAGTTTTACAATTTCACTCAAAGTTAATAACAATTCGGCTCTGCCCACCTGTCATTTAGTGAGAAATCACCTGTCCCAGGATAGATAGCAACCTCCATAATCCAAAATACTAAATTTAACTCAAAATAAACGAAATAAATGCCAATCTGGCGGACAGTACCATTTTGCGACTACATCCCGCGCTGGCTAAAAGACGACTGACTTTAAGCTTGGGCCGGTTCAACCGATATGCCTGCTTGATCTTGTTTTGGGGAGGAACCTCCCCCCAAATTCATAAGAGACGGAATTTAATTGAATATCGAAGTTATAACAGAAGTATTAGGTGTACAAATAAGTTTTAGGACACTTTGCAAAAAATTTAAAATTCACTTTCGAAAAAAAGTAAACTACATTTATTCATCAAAATAATCTCCATCATTTTGAAAGACCTTCAGGCATCTGTTAGGTAATTCACGGATGCCTTCTGCAAAGAAAGTTCCATCTTGCGAGGCGAGGAAATTATCGACCCATTTTTGCATTTCTTCAAATGTTTTGAATCGCACATCAATTAATTCGTTTTGCATCTTCCGAAACAAGTGAAAATCAGTTGGAGCTAAGTCTGGTGAATACGCCGGGTGTGGCACAACTTCACATCCAAGAGCCATTAACGTATCTTTGACCGGTTTACCCACGTGAGGGTTGGCGTTGTCATGGAGCAATTTTACTGGGCGTTTTCCTTTGCCAGTAAATGGACGTTTCTATTCAATTTCTTGGTTCAATCTTATTAATTGTTGACGATACCGATCGGCAGTAACTTTCTCGCCAGACTTCAAAAGTTCGTAATGCCGTACGCCTTTCATATCCCATCATATACACAGCATGATCTTCTTACAGTGAATATTGCCCTTCGGTGTAGATGTCGTCAGCTCGCCGGGGTTAACCCAATGATATTTGCCTTTTGGATTATCAAAATAAATCCACTTTTCATCTCCGGTCCAAATTTTCCACAAAAAAGACTTTCTATGTTGCTTATTGTGAAGATTCAGTCATATGTCAATTCGGCTATCTTTATTTTCTGGAGTCAAAAAGTGTGGCACCCCCTTTGTTCCTTTTCGAATCTTTCCCATTGCGTTTAAGCGATAGGAAATGGTCTGTTTTCATCCAGCAACGCTTGTAGTTCCTGGTCATCCACCCTTACAGGGGCCCCGATACGTTCACGGTCACTAACGTCGAAATTACCTTCTTCAAATCGCTTATACCAATACTCATATGTACTTTTAGATACAATGTTGTCCCCAAGAACAGAACAAATCGATTGACATGTTTTCCTAACAGTTTTTCCTTGATGGAATTCATAGCGAGTGCAGTGTCTAATAAATAGCTTATCGGTCTGCATGTTTTATTCACAGAATTTAAGGTTATATTTATGACTCCCTTATGTTTTGATACTATATAACAAACCTCACCATATCATATATAAGCGGCAACTTTGAATTACTTTCATGACACGGAATCGAAGTGTCCTAAAGCTTATTTGTATACCTAATATTTGACTCTGGAATGTTCTACACAACTAATTTACCTGAAAATTAGTTCTCAAAAATCGTAAATGAATATGAATCGATATTTTCAGTATTTTAAAATTATTCCCAAATTAAATTTCATGGATTGTTGATGAGTAGACAATTTTATCGTCGCTCGGATATCCCTCGCTGACTTCCTGCAGGTTTTGCTCGTCTAATGGAGTGGAGTTTCATATTCCGGTCGTTCCTTATGTCAGGGTACTCTAGACCGTTGTCACTCGGTGGTTGATGGCAATGGATCCTCAGTCGAAGACACCTTCTGCTCCCATTTGAAAAGCACGTGCCTCGTAGAGGGACGCAATCGTCAAATCCTCCTTCCTGATAGCTTGAACGGGGTGGTCTGGATGTTGTTTGGTCCCAAGAGATTTTTCTCAGGACCTCCTCTTCTCGACTAAACCCGTTGTCATGGAGTTATGCCCGTCGGAGATGACAAAGGGTGTTAGAATTGGGAAAGATTTGAAGTATTTCCTTTCCCGATTCTCATGGACGAGAGAAGTCTCCTAGAGGTTAATTGTTAACAATTTTGCCTTAGAAGAAGGTCTTGATTTTCATATAAAAATGAAAATAAACAAATTTTACAAACAAAAAATAAATTACGAGTTGACAACCCGTGTCGTCACAGTGTAATTTTTCTCTCAGGAATAATAACACTCAATGAGATACACTTTTTCTTCAACAGTAACCTCACTTATTTTGGACAATATGAACTAGACCCCAGAGTATCCCAACAGCATTTACCAGGCTCCAAGTTTTAACCTACAACAGTCCGATCCCTGGTGACAAAGTGGAGAAGGAAATATAGGGGAAAAGTTTTCACCTATTCCCATTTGTTTCCCTTTTCCCTTCCCCTTCCTCCACCATCACAGGGAAAGACTTATAAGAACAACCCCCAGACATCGGAGCTCAGAATCGGAGCTAATAGCCCTGAAGATGCAGACTACAATATTTGTGAAACATCTGCGCAATGCTGAAACCAAACGCGGCATCCATCCGGAAGTCAATAATGTCATTAATAATGGCCGCGAAAGCCTCAAAACAAAGAAGGATCTATTGAATTCAAGCAAAGATGATAAGGACGTAGTTTTGCATCGGATTTCAGCCCACAAGGGCATAACATACAATGAAATTACAGATGCAGAAATACTCAATTACTCTTGCCGGTCTCTGAATTTAGGACTGCTGGGAAGAACATATTAAGGAGAGAATATAAAGCCTGGTATTTGGAAACTGATCAAACGATAGGAAAAGAGTATTTCAAGCATTATTACTCAGGGTCCGGAAAATCTTGGTTGAAGGAATTGAAACTAAGCAGGAAGACTATAATGACTGACAATAGACGTAGATGTAATCATAATTTGACTCGAATAAGTCCCAATAGATTTAATATTGTCCCTTCGAACGTGTGTCCTTATGGCCTGAACGCTGAAACGCCAAATCACATTTTCTTCGAATATCCTCTCTACAAAGTACAAAGGGGACCCCTTGTCAGGGATCTCCAAAGAATCTCTGAATTGAATCCTTCGTACTGCGTTGAGAACGTTATAACATTCACTGATGAAAAATCTATGTATGTGTTGCACAAATTTCTTAATAATAGTTATTTAAGATTGATAAAACAGATATATTTGTATACATTGTAAATATTGTTACAAAAGATGTATATATGGCGCCATATTCCTCTGTTTACCTGGTTCCAATTGTTTTCTATGTTATTCTTCCTATGTTGATAAAGAATGAAAAAAAGTCTCATTACTTCACTCCATCAACAACAATCCCTGATTATGATTCCGTTATTCTATCCTTAAAGTATATACGGCTTCATACATTGATATGATGTTAATAAAATAACTAAGTCAAGTTAGTTTTGAATATTTATCGCTACACATTCCACACATTGAAATAAATGTCACGGAATAACATGCCGTCAAATAAATCATTTCGTAATCGATGCTGCAATACATTTGACCTCAAGAATCTCTGAAAGATCGAAGATCTTCAGAAGATTTCAGAATTGGTTCAGATAAGATTCAGATTTCGGATAGGAGCTAGGGTATGAACAGGTTGCAGGGTCCCATTAATTTCAAGCAGTCGTACTGTTAAGCGAGAAATAATGTAATCACAAAGCAGTAGTGACTCCAATAAAACACTCACTCTGGACAACGAGTGATTGTCTTGATGACAAATTGAGTAAAATGATTCAGCTATTTTTTTACATAAACTTCTATGTCAGTGCGCAGTTCACACGTGTCAAGTGGCTCTGAATTGGGCATTGACGTACGTTTACCAGTTTACTAGTTAATCAGGCATTACAAATATTAAATGAGTCACCCATCCTTGCTAAACAATTGCAAAACGAGCATTTCGTCGATGATAAACTGGAAAATTTCTCATTCAACCTAAAAGAACAATTGAAAAAGGAAAAAAATTCTGAGAGAATTAGAATTTCGAGAGGAAAAATTCCCGCTGCACCCAGCCGGGAATCGAACCCGGGTCTCCCAGATACGCGCCGGGCACTCTTACCGACTAAGCTACCGGGAACCACAGGAATTCACTCTTAAATTCACCTCAAACACCGCCTAACCTTCTTTAGGCATTAAAGAATTCTAAGAGAATTAGAATTTGGAGAGAAAAAATTTCCGCTTCACTCAGCCGGGAATCGAACCCAGGTCTCCCAGATACGCGCCGGCGGTAGCTTAGTCGGTAAGAGTGCCCGGCGCGTATCTGGGAGACCCGGATTCGATTCCCGGCTGGGTGAAGCGGGAATTTTTTCTCTCTAAATTCTAATTCTCTTAGAATTTTGTTCTTTTTTCTTTTTTCTTGTTTTTTTTTTTAGCTTCCCGACCCGTAGAGAGGAAGTTATTGTAATGACCCCGAAAATCGAATGTGGATATTTCATCATATTTCCATGTTCCATGACCCCTGGAAAAATCCTATGACATTTTTGGATGTGTGTATGTGTGTATGTGTGTGTGTGTGTGCATATGTGACCAATATTTTGGTCAACGATTTCTTTGAAACGAATTATTCGATTGAAATTTTTTTCCACGCAATCGATGTTCTCATGTCACTTAGAACTGATTACATTTTGAACAACATCGTCTTAGCAGTTCTTCAAATTTTCCGATAAAACTAGTGAAAAAACGTCGAAAAATCACGTTTCTTTCACAAATTTCATTATTCCTCCTAGAAGAACGATGGGATTGACTTTCTGCCATCATTGTCGGTGCAGCTTTGTATGACTAAGGCTTGAGTCAAATTCCAGTGAAATCGTCTCAACGCTTTTGGAGTTACAGGAAAATTAATTTTTGGATTCGAATTTTTTGGAAAGTTTTTTCATAGTGGTTTCATTTTTATCTTTTTTCATTATTTCACAAAATAATGTCGAGGACAATTTAAGAAAAATATTTCAAGAAATTGTCAGAATTGTGATATCCACTTGACAGTCGATAAGATAGATGTCCTTATTTAGCAGTACTCGGACGGGGGCCCAATAGACCTTTTCATTCTGACAGTCACTAGATTTGGGGACACTTTACCGAATTTATATATAAATCATAATTTTTGAACGCTCAAGTGTATATCATTGTGAATTTCGATATTTATCAGAATTTTCCATGGTTTTTTTCGGAGACGTTCCCGTTGGATGAACGAAATAATATTTCCCCTAGATTTCCAGAATGAAAAGGTCTATTAGCGACCACTCATATACAACAAGCTCCAGCTCCCTCCTACACAGGACTGTTAGACAGAGAAAGGGGTGTACCAGGTCATGCTGTTTCTCTCAACCCCTGTCTTTTTGCCAAAACTCACAAATCCTGTGTTACACAATCCATATTGGGAATGCGCGGTCTAAATATGATATCTAGAACTAATAACAGATGACCGTAAGTGTTATGGGTTCCCTATGTAGAGACGCCTGAGTGGAAATTTATATATAATTAACTTCCTGACGCGAAGGGAGGAAGTTATTGTAATGACCCCGAAAATCGAATGTGGCATTTCGATGATTTCTCTACATTTCTCGACCACCGGAATCATCCTGATACATTTTTGAAGACATGTCTGTATGTGTGTGTGTGGGTACGTATGTGACCAAAATTTTGTCCAAAGATATCTCCTGAACGAATGAAGCGATTGATTTTTTTCTTCCTTCAAACGATGCGTGTTCATGTAACTTAGAACTGTTTAGTTTATGAAAACAATTGACTCAGCAATTTTTTATTTATGCACATAAAACTTGTAAAAAATTGCTAAAAAGCGTTAATTCCATAGAAATTTGACCATTTTATCTAAGGTAACGATGGGATTGGAATTAATTTTGTGTAATCGATGCGTCTCCACATAACTTGGTTCTCATCGGATTTTGAGCAAAATCGCCTCAGTGGTTATTGAGTTTTTTAAATAAAACTGTCGAATTTTGCAATTAAAAAAAAAGGAAAGTTGGAAAATTTTAGAGTAGGTTAACTTTGAAGTTACAAAATTTTGAAGTGGCTCAACTTTGAAGTTGGAAAATTTTGAAGTGGGTCAACTTTAAAGTTGCAAATTTTTAAGTGGATCAGCTTCGGAGTTGAGAGAATTTTGAAGTGGGTCAAGTAAAAAGTGGGTTTAACTCAAACTTCAATCAAGTTTGAGTTAAATTAAATTGCAAATAGATTCTTTGCGAAATCACCCTGAGGGTAATGCCACAATGGATGCAACGCTAAATGCATGAAACGGATGAAATAATTATCCAACTGTTTTTATATTAAATATAAATACACGAATATTTCTGACAATGACTAGCGTTGCGTATAGCGTGTGCCACATTCACTGTGGCATGACCCCAGCGTCAACCAAAACAAATGGTCGGGAAGTTATTGGTTCGACCCGTAATGGGTCACACCCAATTTCACCAACCCCTACCGGTCATACCCCAAAGAGGGAGCGCGCGAAGCGCGCGACCGCGCCTGATTTTTTTTCTTTTTTTCTTTGATTGTAATAATTCAGTACGGCTTTAAACGGGAAGGGTGGGGGGAGTGGGAATAGTGAGACGACATGAACAAGTTCTGAAATTCGGAGATGCGGAGGAGGCCACAATAGCTCAATTGGCAGAGCACCTGTCCGGCAAACAGAAGATGTGGGATCATACCTCACTTGTGTTCGAGCCCGTGTGCCTCCGAATTTTTTAATTTGTGCATTGATAATTATTCAATTATGTCCCTCATATAGAGGTCCGGAAAGTCGATGGATAGCATATAGCATCCCGCTTTCCAAGTAATTTATGCCTTAAAAAGATCTAAGGTTGACCGAGTAGAATAGCCCAAGGGATAATATAGATGTTCAATATACCGGTCGAAAAATGTCTTTGATTGTCATAATTCAGTACGGCTTTAAACGGGAAGGGTGGGGGAGTGGGGATAGTGAGACGATATGCACTAGTTCTGAAATTCGGTGATGCGGAGGAGGCCACAATAGCTCAATTGGCAGAGCACCTGTCTGGCAAACAGAAGACGTGGGATCATACCCCACTTGGGTTCGAGCCCGTGTGCTTCCGAATTTTTTAATTTGTACGTTGATAATTATTGAATTATCTCCCTCATGTAGAGGTCGGGAAAGTCAACGGATAGCATATAGCATCCCGCTTTCCATGTAATTTATGCTTTAAAAACATCTAAGGTTGACCGAGTAGAATAGCCCAAGGGATAATATAGATGGACAATTGACAGAATTTGGTGAATCCCTTTTGTAACGAACATGTGGGGATGTTCGTTAGGAACACTAAAAACGATCTGGAAACAGCGAGACTCCTACAGCGTTGAATTAAAATCCGTGAGTAAGAATCCTAGAGCGAGAGAGGGAGAGTTCCTTATCCACTTCCGAGTGGCTTATTTCCGGTTAGAGTTATCGGTTCCGTTTATTAGTAAAGATTAGTAATTACGCGTCTTTGAGGGCCCAGAAAAATTATCGTGAAGAAGGGCCAAAATTATAGAGTCATCCGGTTCTTTTTATGGGGTTCACCCTATTGTTAATCTTGCGGGTGATCTAATAGGTCCGGCTGAAATGCCGGCGCTCCAATTTCGTTGGATTTTCAGGGGTTAATTGGTTACGTTTTTGTTTTGGGTGGAAGGTCGTTCGGAGCGAGTGCAACCATCGTCTCCAACGATTCGCCAGGTTGCCTTTGGGTTTTCGATGAGAGAAACGAGTTGAGAAGGAATTAGTAGTGGAGTAATAACAAGTGCCGGTAACTTGTCTTTTAACTCCGAAAATGCCGGAGATCCGATCCGTGGGAAGCGCCAAAGACCCTTAGTAATTATCCGAACGACAATCAGTTCGGATAATTACTAAGGGTAAACTAGTTTTGTGTTAGGTGGTTAGAGAAGAGTGAGGTAAGATTTGAATCATCGCGCCAGGTCATGAGAGTCGCGATTAATTCTCGTTAGATTCGCACCTTCGAGGGGCGTGTCCGCACCAATCAAAATTAGGGTGATTGAGCGGTGAATTCCGCGCTCTGAGGTATTTCGAGACGCTCGTGAGTTCGGCAGTTCGGCGTTGGCCCTTGACCTCACCGGAACTAGTGCCAGTACAGTGCCTATCCTAGGATTATAATGCCCACATTTGGATTATTGTACCTACACGGTGGCGAAGAACACCCCAAAGAGGGGCAAGAAACCCAAAGTGAGTTTTAGTTCGGTGTATTTAATTTTCCGAATTCATTTCGGCTTTTAGTTATTCGACTACGGGGTCTTCAGCCCCGTACGTCGCATTTTATTCCGTTAAAACGGTGATTGTGACGCATAATCCAATTGTGAGGTGCCGATCCCCCCCCCCTTTTTTTCACTCGTGATTGGGTGGTTTTCGTGATTTTTGGTGGGTTATTCGAGGGGATTTTTCCCCTTTTTGGGGTTATTTTCTGGCTCAAACCCGGCTCCGATCACACTGTGCATCGGCTTATTACGTTGGTTAAAGATCTTTTACGCGAATCTATCGGAGAAAAAACCCTCCCGAAGGGATAATTAATCACGTTGAATTGCTAGAGCGCGTCCATTTCCATTTCCGTTTGGGGATCAATGTGTTCGGGGGGCTTCCCTGAGTAATTCATCTCAGGGTTTTCGAAAATTCACTCTGCCGTTTTCCGGATATTCCATTTTCGGTTTTTTTGAATTTCCAGCCCATTCTCGCTGGCGTGTACACCGTGTGTTTCTCGAGGGGGAATCCCCCCCCTCTCGACTCCCCACAGATGCCCATCCACGTTTACACGTAGCTATTCTCGCTTCACGCGAGCATTTTTGCGTTTAGAATTCCGCTCGGGGATTAATTAATCTGAGGCGGCTAATTATTTAGGGAAAATTATTTTTTGGGTATTGTTGTCTTCGGTAGACTCTCCCGGACATTTTGTGTCAGGGTTCGTAATTTTTGACTCTGCCATTTTCGAGTTATGACAAGTTGAGTTTTGCGGAATTTCAGCCGTTTTGGCTGGTATGAAAAATCGATGGATGAATACGGTCTCCTCTCTCTCGCTCTCATTATCGTTCGCATACCTTTCCCCCCAATTCTCGGAATTCTCGAGTATTTAGGGATTAGCATGTTTTTCTACTCTCCCCAAATGTTTATTTCGGCATATTTGAGGTATTTATCGACGATATTAATTTCTTCGAATATTTTTGTCAGATTAGACTATTTTCTATCAGAGTGCGGAATTAATATTATGATTATTATTGTTGTCAGTATTGTTAGTTATTAATTGTGGATTTTTTATTTTTTTTAATTTTTTTGAGAGAATTGAAATGTCTTTTTTTGTAAAATTTGGTGATTCTTAAATTTCAATAGTGAAACTAGTAAGGATAATGTCGATCTCCTTCGTTTTTTTTGCTGTTTTGTAGTTTTGACCGCCCCATTAACCCGTTTCCACCTGAAATCCACCCCTCTCTCCACAACCTAGCACACTGAGCGAACCAAGGACCGTTACCTTTCCCCAAAAATCTAGTTTTCTCCCTTTTTTTTGTACGTTTCAGAGTTTTTCGAATTAGTAGAGTTGATTTTGTAGATTCCTTCGGTTTGGTAATTCCGGTTAAAAATTACCTGGCGCCCATAGATTTCTGCATTTTTGAGTTTAACTAGATTCAGGGGAAGAACGGCGAAGGTAATAGGCATTTTAACCCCCATGAAAAATGTCACGTTACACTTTTTAAATCCCATGAGGGTAGTCGTGATTTACGGACAATGATTGATACTTACAAAGAGAAATTTCAGCAAGAAGGTACCACTAGAAAACAGAAATTACAAATATTAAATTTGTTACCATCCCATTGGAGCGTAAGGAAAATAGTTCACACAACGAATGCACCAATTGCTGTAGTAAAACAAGCAAGAACACTTTTTCTAACGAAAGGCATCTTATCTACTCTTGAAATGGAACTAGATTTATTCTTTTTTCTTGTTTGTCAGTGTACTGTTCCGACAGTTTCCTGAAAATCTGATTTTTTTCTAGGATGTTGACTGCATAATAATACAATGAACAGAGTCTTGCATTTTTAGAATGATGATGGATTCAGTAGTATGATGCCAGCAAAGAAGGATTGTGTCTCCAGTCGATTCTAATGGTTTGAAAATTTATACTCAAAAAAAAATTGATTTTGCCAAACCTGACTAGTAGTTATTATTGTGAAATTAGAACTGTCGTATGTCTGAACAAAAATGTTGTTAATTATTTATGATGTTTTCAGGTTTTGACGGTAAAATTTAGACGTCTTCACTGGGCCTTGGGACCCATTGAACAGTTTGTGATATTTCATAGAATATGGGAATAACTAGGGAAAATAGCGGACCCAATCGATTTTGCCCCGTATAACCACAAAAAAATAGCTTTTTCCCGGTTTTACCTTCAAAATGCTCCTTGCTTCGCGTCTCTAGAGGAATGGAATTCTAAAATCGAATTCGAATTTGAGTTTACGAAATTCGGAATTTCACCTACATATTCCGTTAAAACGCTTGCCGCATGACGCACGACATCCACTAGTACATTACAGTGACTGCTTCGAATTCATAATTTATGCTGAAAAAACTACTGAATCTTACTTGAGAAACTGCAAAAAATGCCCCTCGATTGAGGTTCTGCACGATTTGATTAAAAATGGATGGAAGAGACAGAAGTTATCAAATATAAAGAGTGGGTTTTAAAACCTCGAACCACTCTGATAAACAGGCTACAGACAGCAGGATGAATTCACATATGAGTTTTGTCAACGAATCACTCCCCTGTTATCTCGTTTATTTGTGGCGAAAGAACAGGGAAATTATTTGAAAGAACTGAAGGAGTCATTGCAAGCGAATCGATTTTTAGCAATCATCGACTTCGCTGAAAATTATGGATTTATTGTCCACGTTACAGCCCCTGGATACCATTGGAATAATAATGCACCAACTGTTTACATCGTCGTTGTACTCTATTACAAGCAGGGTGATACAATTGTACATCGGAGTTTAGCTATAATATCGGATTGTATGGCCCACGATGCAATAGCGGTACATACATTCACGAAAGTCATTCTTATATTCATAAAATTGATCAATGGGAAAGTTTCAATTTTCTACTTCACGGCCGGTGCTCCCCAACAATACGAAAATTCCAAGAATTTTGTGAATCTGTATTATCATCAGGAAGATTTTGGGATGATTCTGGAGTGGTATTTTTTCGGTACGACACACGGTATCGGTCCTTGCGATGAAGTAGGAGATTCTTTGAAGGAAAGAGCTGCTCGAGCTAGCTTGCAGCTTCCTTCGGATCGTCAAATTACAACATCTCTAGATATGTATTGATGGGCTTCAACACATCTACCTGGGGGGAAGGTGGAATGTTGTAAAGAGGAGGATGTCGAAAAAATACCAGGGACACATAAGATTCACTGTGTACCATCCAGAAGAGGATGGTACACCTACAACCTCAAACAAAAACGACAACTTGATTAGCAATAGTACGGAACGCCCCCGTAGCAATAATAGCAAAGCGGTATTCATACTTTGAATTACTCTTTATACCAACCTGACTAGGAGATTAGGTATGAATCAGATCTGGCGGAGGACTGATGATGACACAATCAAGCTTGGAGCAATAACAAAAGGCCAACCTTGGTTCCGTAATGTTCGGAGACATTGTCTAGCATAGGAGGACAACCTGTTTCCTAATTCCAGGACTCGACGTTAGAATTATCAACAGGAAAATTCGTTTTAGGAACATTTCCTGTTTCTTTTTAATTTTATTTTTAGGACAACTTACATATCACTCTTACCCTTTTCCTTTCCTGAATTTCTTCTTTTTATCTCAATCCGATTCCTGTAGCATATTTTGAAAATGCGTAAAAGTAGAGGAAAAAAATGAAATAAATATTTTTCGTTTTTTATGATTAAAAAAAAAAATTCGGAGAAATATGTTGATTACCAAAATTTTACCTTTTTGAATCCAAATCCATCGCGTGCTGGTTTGTCGATGAACTTTCAGCGACCTCCTGGAACTCTCAACCCGGAAAACTAGAATGACGGGGAAGATCGAGAGAAACCAATCTTGCCAAGAAGGGCCCCAGTCCTTTTAACCTTCAAAGGACAAGGTCACGGTATCTCTGCACGTTCCACAACTAGCTCAGAGTAAAACCGCGGAGGTGTGTGAGTACAGGCACTTAATACAATGGAACACCGTATTAAGAACCAAAATTAAAGAAATTATGTTTCACAAATAAACCAAATAATAGATGCTTCGATATAGCAACAACAAAAAAATAATAATATGGACAAAGAATCGCGGGGACGTACTCCCGCGGAAAATGATTCGATATAAAAAAAATAGTAGAACCAATCGGAAATAATAATTAAATGAAAAATAAGATATTTCGGCGTGGAGGACGCTACGCCGCCGCGAATCACCCGAACGCGACGATAACGCGAGAGCCACGACACGACACAAATTATGGTGACGCGCCAAAGAAATGAATGTTTCAATAATATCAACAATAATTAATGTCCGAGGGCCAACAATAAGTAATAATGCAGCTGAAGGCTGTTGAGTGCCGCATCACAGATAGGAATTGAATTCCCCTCAAACGCGTCTAAAATGGCCGCGGAGTCCGTATTCAATAAATAACGCGTGCACTCACTGTAAAAATTCCTACTCACCGTGTACCGCGAATTGGCTGCAACACAATCCAGCTAATGATCCCACGGCAACGACGGAACATGACGGTGATACTCACTACAAAAAAAAAGAACTGGTCTACAGGACGAAATAATAACTCAAAGAGTTTAAAAAATAATTGTACGAGCACGAAAAATAATCAAGGTGTCTACGTGGCCAAATCCCAACGAAAAGTCTCCTCTGATCGGTCCGATTCAACCGTCAGGGGTCCGAATTTCAATTCCCCCACCCCTTTGTCTCACAGGATTATATGGCGGGCTCTCGGCTCGGGCTTAAATTATTTTATTCCATCATGTATTTTCTAGCGGTCTTTTATCCGCGTGGAAAATTCCCAGGTATATGAGAGTTGCACCTCGCGCTTCAGAAAATTGTTATGCGCTGCTCCGTGCGGGCCCCAGCATAATCCGCTCGCCCCTCGATGCTGTGGCAACCGTTTTTTTTAGCGGCTTCTTTATGTGCCGTTCTCCGGTGAGGTGGTGGGGGTCGAGCGTAGAAGCCTGCGTAGCTTGCTGGCGCTCCATTCCTCCTCGTCCCTCGTACATGTGGCTAGACTCCATGTGTGAGTGGGTGAGTTGCTGATGGCCATGACTCCACTTCATCAGCTGCTGCCCTCTCGCGTCCAACCTCTTGAAGCTCCCGCGTGACGCGGTGAGCGTACGAATTTAACGAGAGAAAAGAAATAGAGAGATGTAGTCAACTATAATAGAAAGAAATAGTGGCCCTGGGTGATCCGACTCCTCGTTGGGCTTTCTTTTCCTAATTTTCTCCCCAAGAACCGCGGTCAGTTCAGGCGAGGACAGTGCATGACATTTGTCATGTCATAGTATGTATGGGGCAATGATTTCATGAATTTATCGCCAATGAAACAATGGAATTAATAATTTCCTGTTTTTCAAATGTAGCTGTCGTTTCACATATTCATATTCTAGATTTGGTATTCTTTGGGATACTGTTTTCCTACAGCAATTCAAAATGTGATGTTTAAATCAGACTTATAATGCCTTTAAAAAATTATTCAAATGCTACTTTAATTGATTGTATCTCCTCCTATATTTTCCTGAATCGCTTTCACGTGAAACGAGAGAATTTCAAAATTCATGTAATTATAAAGTTTCTGTTGGGAAACTTCCATCCAGACTTTCGAACTACTTGTGACCTCCAGTGTGGAAATCACTTGGCCGAATCTCCACTTGTTAGACAGTCAAACCGAGGCTGTAGTCCAGTTAATGAGGCCGCAAAGAAAATGTGAAATCTCACGATTATTCGACTGTGTTCGAAAAATTGTCAATTGATATGTGAAAAGGTTCCAAACAACATATCAAAATATTTAAAGAATGTTCAAACGACGTATTATTGAAATTAATAAAAAACCATCCGTTTTTCAACGGTTATCGCCAAAAACACCGAGGACTGCAGTTTGACTCAATCAATTGGAAATAAAAAAAGATCGGGGTGTAGAGGAGAAAATTCTCTATGGATTTGAAATGGGAACCAATGGTATACAAAGAATTGTTTTCATATGAAAAAATCCCGAAGCTTTTTTACCCTGAATGATGCTGTCGTCGAAAGAGTTGCGCGTGCAGCCACAGGGGATCCGCTAATTGTTTGCCACCATTCAGGGTACGAGAAATTTTGAATTTTTCAATCTAAAAACAATGCATTATAGAATATTGGTTTCCACTGTCAATTTATAAACAATTTTTTTCTCTATACGCTGGTATTTTTTGTTTTGGAATTGATTGAGCTGGGCGGAAAATATTAGAATTTTTGGTGCTAATAATTGGAAAATCAATGGTTTTTAATTGAGTTAAATAGTACGTCGATTGAAGATACTCTAAATATTTTGTTATGTTATTCAGGACATTTTTGTCAATCGATTGAGAATTTTTCTCACAGAGTCGTATTAGCGAAGTTCCAAACACCTTCATTAACTGGGCTACTGAGCGCTCGGTGCGGACGCGTGAGAGGAGTTTCAGCTGCGTCTCCGCATCAATTTCTACACGGGCTAAGAGAATTGCATTTACATAGGTTTGGATTTCTACATAATAATGGATCATTAAATAATGAATTATTAAATATAATAACCGAGAATTTATAGTTATCGAAACTAATGCCCACGTAATGTGTTTCTTTTGCTGCAGATGGAATATCACGAGACTCAAGCTCGGAGTTATCAGTCAGCTGTACCGAGTCGGCTTGGAAATTGGTGTACCAGCAAATGGCAGTATCGCTATTGACAATATTCGGTTGGACGACTGCTTTCCGGAATCAAAGCCATTAAATACACGGAACAACTGCACGCCTGATATGTTCCGGTGTAATAATGGCTCCTGTCTAAATAAAACGAGGGTTTGTGACTTGACTCCGGATTGCTCAGAGGGCGAGGACGAAATACTAGAATGTGGTAATTAAGATGGAAAAGATCCTTCAGATGTTCTAAAATTGAGATATCAAAAATTTCAATCGATGAACATATTGAGGATCTTTTAAGAATCGTTCGCCAACTCCGGCATGTCTCTACTTACTAATAATTAATTTTATTTAGTAATAAAATATCAATTAAAGGCATTATGGCAGAAAAAATGCCACACATCAGCATAACGATTCATTTGAAACAGTAAAATAGTCTATTAGGTTACAGGTGTGAAAAAGGGAGAATGTTAATGCGATAGACGAGGGGAGCCAAACAGAGGGGGCCCCGGCGCCTTGGCCTGGCTTGTCGAGTTTATCGCTAAGCTCCACGTGTCTACGTCTGTCCCTAAAAATATTAACAAACGAGTTTAACGTTCCCTCGTTTTCATACGTATGACGTACACTATTTCTTTAAATTAGTGTTTGAAAATTTTTTTTTCACACATCTGCATGAAAAGTTCGTGTTTTCCACCCTTGAGTGGAAAGTATTCACTTTCCTCGCGCTCATCAGAAAGCAAGATACAAACTTTTCTTTGCACGCGTATTAAAATAGTATATTCCCTATCTAGAGAGGGAAAATCAAGGAGTCACGCTCGCAATTGCACATTGTGGTAAGCACATGGGTAAGGGTCTTTTATGTAATCTCCCGTAGTCAGGACGTTATTTTCTGTCACAGCGTAGGTGCAAAGGCAGATATCCCTCCCGCGAAGCGCCCGTCGTGACGGAAAATAGCATGTGCACCACGGACGGGGAAAACATGGCTTTCCGCCCTTGGTGCACAATATACTATTTGACTACCAAACGGAAACTACTTCTGAATAGAAAATCATACCAAACAGTGTCGGTGTGAGGGGTGAGGGGGAACGGGCAACCGCGCTTATGTAGGCGTTATGTGCTGTAGTGAGCATTCCGTATATAAAAATGATAGAATCGACCAAAAATCTCAAGGAATTAGCTGGGGTAAGAATGAACTCCAAGTTGTATCCAGAAAGTCAGCGGTTATAAACGAAAAGTGAATCCCGTAAACAAAAAGTCACTTTTCACCTATTATCATAAAAATTACGGAAAGTGCCACTTTATGCACAAAAATCTGTAAATGAAAAGGTGTAGGAACTCAGGGGGTAGTGGGAAGGTTCAATTCAGTAATAAATGCAATTTAATAAACTAATCACAGTATATTTGAAAGACGTAAGAAATATGTACAAAAGTAAAGATAGAAGTGATTCGGTATAAGGTTCGTAATCGACTGAGGGTTTGAGGTAATTAGCGGCCCGAGGCGAAGCCAAGGGCTACTAATTACACGCGCTGAAAATTACGGTCTCACATATGTCGAAAAATGTTTTTGACAGTGATGTCACGTTCAGTAAATGAAAAATAAACGAAAAGACTTTTCGTTTATTTTTCATTTACGAGTAAACGAGAAGGGACTTTTCTGCACGAGGGGAACGTAGCAGTAGTGTCAAAAATTTCATTTCAGGTGCATAAAGTGGCACTTTTCGTAACTTTTATGATATTAAGCAAAAGGTGATTTGTCGTTTACGGGATTCACTCTTCGGTTACAACAGCTGACTTTCTAGTTAGAACTTAGGGTTCATTCCTATGTCGCTATTTGAAAGATGGTGCCGTCGTTACATTTTAGACCAATTGGGTGTCATTATTCCCGCAACTCCGTGTATAGCTGAAAACGTCGGTCTAGTTATCTTAATTGAATTACATCACCCATACGGTAGCCATTACGCATTAGAATCCTCTGCTTTTGATTATTAATGGTCTGAGTATTTGATGGGTTAACCGTGTCTGTTGCGTGCTTGCACTTACGAATAAATTTCATAGAAATACCTAGTAAATTCGCTAGAAAATTCAATTGCATTTTGAGTAAAATTGCTGTTAGTTTTTGGCTGATTCTATCGATTCCCTGACTGGAACGCACACTACTATACACAACGCCTATATAAGCACAGTTGTCCATTTCCCCTCTCCCCGCACACTGATCAGGTGTTGGGGACTTGGCAGGTGCGTCTTCTATTTGGCTCATCTCGTCTATCGCTCAGCTGTGCGTGTCCTACGACTATCCCTAAAAATATTACCCCACTGATATTAACATTCCCCCGTTTTCACACTTGTAACGTAATATACTATTTTGACACTGCTGCTATGTTCACTTCGTGTCGACAAGTGCCTTTTCTTTTACTCGTAAACAAAAAAAATCAGTTGGCCACTCGCTGAACGTAACATCACTGAAAAAAAAATATAGTTCGACACATGTGCGACGGGGATTTTTCAGCTCGTGTAACTGGTAGTGCTCAGCTTCGCCTGGGGTCTCCAGCTTCACACTCGTGAAAAATCCGTCGCACTTGTATAGAAATATATTATTTTTGATGATGAATTTGTTTGTTACTCAGTGAGTTACGTTTGTTTTAAGTGCAATGAAATTTGTTCATGAAGCAACATCATATAGGTTGAAAGAGTTGATCAATTATCCGGAGTAATTACTTGAGGAGCGGAGTACAATTCATACAGTGAGAAAGAGATCGTAGAACGGTACCCTTTCACTATCAAATTCCCACTCTTACCTTCGTCATCTCTCTTACGCTCATTCGTGCCATCTATTATCATTTTACCAAATTGCAATCTCCACTGCTCAAATTCACCATCTTCTTCTTTCGCATTATATGAAGAATCATCCTAACCATTCACAATTTACTATTGTATTGCTTAGTGTGTTTATTGCTGTTGAGGATATTCTTCTTACACGGAAACCATCCCGAGTATCCCTCACCGATTTCGATGAGCTTGAAATATGTTATTCTCCATCAAAATCTAAGGTATACGTATTTTTTTTCTGCGGATAAAGACTTTGAGGGGGTTAAACCAACCTCCGAAGTTGACAGGTTTTCAGGACCATTTGACTGTTTCATATATTGGCATTCAAAATTTTAGAACGAAAACACATGCATGATAATCTATAAGAAAAATGATGAAAAATGGCGTTTGTTGCATTTGAATAGGGTCAATTCCAAAAAAATGATAGGGGTTCAAATCCAAAAAAATCTTGTGAAAAAAAAATAACGCTCGTATTTCAATGGTATGAATGGCTATCAAACGAGCAAGTAAAAGTAGGAAATACGGGTTTTTGCATTTTTTCGAAAGAATGGGTGTAGGGGGTAACCCACCCTCGAATTTAACTCAACACATTACAAGTTGAATATTGGATTTCTTCTCGAAAGAAGACAATTTCCAATGTGTGAGGTGAAGAATCTCGTCGGTCTTGTTTAGAAAGAGTGAATGACAAAATAACTATTAGAGTTGAAATATACAAATGTTTTGCAACAAATACTTTTTCGTGATTCAGGGGAGAATTGAAAGGAGAACTGGAGTAGCCTCTGCGGATTACTGTTTTTTTTGGAGGAGGAATGAATACAGTGCAACCCAGTACAGCCCTTCTTCTAAATTCATAAAAAGGATAGAGGGATGTTGAAGAATATTCTTTCAGAATATCACTTTTATTTATATTTTTACATACCTAGAAATATAATGATCTGACAATTCCATTATCATTTCTTTTTTTCTATTCTTCCTTCATTCCACCCCCACTATGTCATCATTATTCATAAGTTTCCTTATTTTTCCTATCATAAGGCGTTAAGAAAATCATATTTTGAGGTCTTCTTATAATTCTCCTCTTTTATCTATTCATTATATTTTTTGCAATAATGATAGTCGTCGAAGAAGTGTTTGAAACATAATGACTTCTTGCACCAAGAACAATGAATAATAGCAATATTCGTGCACGCCGGTATTTCGCAATGCGACTTGCAAAATTCACCGAATGCGAAATGGACGGGATTTTCAAATTCATCTGGTTTGGTTTCTACGTAACCGCTTCTGTACCAAACATATTTGAAGAGATTGACATATCGTGGTGACGACAATTGATTATGAGTTAGAGGTTGCAACTTGATGACATTATTCTTTAAATGTAAATTCAAATCATAATCCATTAATATAACACTATCAGAGAAATGTCTTATGAAGTTTTTCCAAACCCCAAATCCAAAAACATCGAGTGGTTGGAGTTTTCCAGTTGTCCCTTTAGGTATAGTCATTACCTCCATATCCTTATTGCGTGTTTTGGTAGCTTCCACGATTGGAGAACAGTGTCCGGTCCATGAATCCACCAATAATAGACTTTTCACACCAAAATTCGGGACAAAAACATATTGCAATCAAGTTTTGAAATGTTCTGAAAAAAAAATAGAACAAATGAACGTTATCGTTGGAGCGACGTCATCATTACGGATAAATAAGAAACGAAGTATTAGACCAATCAACACGGTCTCATACCTGAAGTCAGTTTCCCACATTTGGATACATCTACGTATACATTATCCGGACGAAACAGTTTTTCTTTTACTCTGGGACCGAAATGACCGCTTGGTTCTTTCAAAACTAAAAAGAGTGGAGAGAGGAGTTTTCCTTCGGCTGATATAGTTGGTTGAATAATATAACTGTGTGTCGTCGATGTTAGGGATTGCACGATACATTGTACTTGTTTTTCACCTTCTTCAGCCAAAGTTCTGCCTGAATGCGTTTCAAACTGAAATCCGCTTTGATCAGAATTATATATATTTGATAAACCGTACATTGCAATCTCTCGTTTCACATCATGGACAAACTATTCCGATTTTTCCTCTAGAACTTGACGGTCATCAATTGCTTTCGATGTAACAAATTTATTGATTTTCCTCGAGACAATACGATGTGCTTTTTTAAATGCTCGTATCCACTTGTTGGATGCTTTAAAACGAAATCCTCACTACCTATATGTTTTTGGGCTTGTAATGCCCATCGTCGTAGGTTACAATCGTGTACAATCATTCCAGCGTTGACAGCAGATTTGGAATTTTGTAGTGTGTATTTACAAATCCGATCAAGTTTATCTTTATAGCCTCCTTATTAATGTTATGTGCCCAGCGTCTCAACTGCCGTATTGAAGTTACTTTTCGAAATTGCTGTTTGACAGATTCTAAGCTTAAATTTTTTTTCTTCTTACCACTCCGCCAATATGCAACAGCTCTAGATTTGTAATCGTAAGACAAATTCCCCTCATCTTTAGTACAGGTATCAGGGTCTATCGGCGGTTCATGAAGATTATCCGCGTATTCTTTGTCTTCGACCATCTTCATGTTCCAGTCTTTGTAAGGTTCCTCAAAGTTTAACGAATCTCCCACCGTCACTTCGATGCCAGAATACTCATTCATTGCATGTGATAAAACTTCCTCAATGATATTTTTCAATTGGATTTCTTCATTATTTCTAGGTGATTCTGGAATATTCATCGCTTGAAATGTTGTCAGCAGTAATTGAATAACGTTCGTGGGATTGACTCTTATTTCTACGTGTAATAATTATCTAAATGTCTCTCAAAAATACTTTTCTGTCCTCGTTCTAACTATATTTAAATTTTCACGATATACACGATATACACAATAGTTCTATATCTGGTGTTTCGAAAGTGTCAAAGTGAACGAAAGATGATAATCATAACAAAAGACTGGCTGGGCACGATAGTGTTTTCCTTATGCTTTCATTTATTAGATTGATCATACTTTTATCGTCAAGTCCTGATAGCAGAGAAAAATACGTCTGGATAGAGCACACGCCCACCGCGGTTTAATCCCGAAAATAAAATGTACAAAAATAACTCTGTTGATTAAGACTAATCCAAAGTCGCAAAACACAAATATTACGGTTATTGATATTGTTATATATAATTTCATTGTTTATACAATCATATCACATAAACGATTACAGATAAGAAGAAATGCTTCAAACCAAAGATAGCTGACATGCAGTAATACACATATCTGGTCTTGTATCATTTTTCGCATATTACGATAGAGCAAGAGTTATCAGGGGAAGAGCAAAGCGGACCGCGCCAGCATTTGTGCGAGGTGTCGGCGCACTCCTATGCATTGATCAACAAACTTGATGGTGACAGACAGAAATGAATCAAATTAAAAAATTTCCTCATCAAATTAGTCATATAATTTTTTCTTTCAATTTTTTCCCCACGTCTAGCCGTTAATGAGACATTAACACTCTTAGGGTTCATGATAGGGAAAATTAGTTACGTTTTCGTTTAGTATAATTTTGCGAGTAAGCGATCCGAGATACGAAAAATAGTTCGCATCAATATTGTGGCCCAAAAAGACAGTTATCCCACTTTGCATCAGCGTTCCACTTTGTCCCATCCCCCCCCCCATTTCACCCTTTTTGAATCCAACCAACACCATTATTCATTACTTACTTCAAGAATTGTGATCGCCCAAGAAGAAATCCAATATTCAACTGGTAATGAATTAAGTTAAATTCGAGGGTGGTTTACCCCCTACACCACTTTTTTCGAAAGAAGCGAAAATCCGTATTTGTGACGTTTGCTCGCTCGTTTAATAGCCATGCATACTATTAAAATACGAGCGTTATTTTTTTTCACAAAATTTATTTGGATTTGAACTCCGATCATTTTTTTGGAATTGACCCTATTCAAATGCAACAAACACCATTTTTCATCATTTTTCTTGAAGATTATCATGCATTTGGTTTCGTTCTAAAATTTTGAATGCCACTATCTGACACAGTCAAATGGTCCTGAAAACCTGTCAACTTCGGAGGTTGGTTTCACCCCCTAAAAATCTTTATCCGCAGAAAAAAAAACGTATACCTTAGATTTTAATGGGGAATAACATATTTCAAGCTCACCGAAATCGGTGACATTCGGGACGGTTTCCTTGTTAGTAAGAGGAAATTGTGCACACTTTTTGAATTGTGAAAATTTTAGGACAATTCTTCATGGAGATTCCCATTCTTCTCTTTGTTCGAGATCCACTTTATTTTATCAACCATTTTACTATAGAATTAATTATTCTGCTTATGATTAATGATCCTAGCTATTTCGAAAATAATTGAATATATTATTTTGATTCCATGAATTTCAAAGTTTATCCATATTTAAATTGCGGTGGAGAAATCGTAATACATAATTTTGATTGAATAGCGACGATTCAGTATCTCATATTTCTTCAATCAATTGCTCCTTATATTTCAGATAAAGTACCGGAAACCGCAAGATGCAATTTTGAAAATGGTTGGTGCGGTTGGGTAAATGCACTGGACAGTCAACTCAAGTGGACTCTCCATCATGGCTCTACACCCTCCGAACGAACAGGTCCAAGTTATGATCACACTTATCGCAATGAAACTGGTGAGTTTTCAAACTATGTTCTTTTATAATAACATCAAGAATTTATTAGAAACTCTAAAACGGATGGGAGAAGGCATAGTAACAGGAGAAGGGAATTCGACGTTAATGTTAGAAAACAAATATTATTAACCAAATTAATTAGCATAGTTGAGTGGAATATATTCTATATATTATATTGCTGTGAACTGTCCGTATCACTTAAAATTATAATGATTGCTCTATATTAACGTAATGTGTGTAATTTGTTAATCCCGCAGACGCAAAATTACTGATTTTTCACGAATACTCAACAAGTGTTGACCACACATGCCGGCGCGGCACTCTCGTGCCGATTCTTGCATCGTGCTAATTATCGTATTTCATATATTGTTATTAATGTAAATTGTAGTCAATTATACGTTCTCATTGGCAATTATTCATCTTGTTAATGTTGTCAAGTCAATTTGATATTATTATTGAGAGTCGGTTTCTGAGAAATTCGTAAATAATGAACTTGTATATTCTGTCCAACATAATTTGTCTATTATTTCTTGAAAATTACTTTCTCCCGTCATTGGATCGTCCAAGACACCTTCCTTAGTAAAAGAGTCTATAATATTCTATTGTCAAATCGTATTTGTTAATTGTGATTAAATCAACTGGCGTCCACTGGGTTATTATTGATTATTTATTATTAGTACTGGAGCCGCGACAGTGTTCGATCCAGGCCGCATCGAGGAGAAGAACAATTAAAGTCAATTATTGCATTGTCAATGAAATTATCAGTAAATTAAATAGGGAGAAACGTTTTTCTAAAATGTTATGTCTAAAATATTATATAATATTTTACATCACTCCTTGTAGACGTCGAGTTTGAAGAATTTGGGCGAATTCGTCTCGAAAACTTGCACACGATTTCTTAGACTGCAAGAAGGATTTCAGAACCCTTTTGATCTCGAGGGAGTATTCACATTCGAATTAAATACTGTCTAAATCTAATAGATTATACTTGATTACTATAGTACTAGAATATAAGAGTGACCCAGTATTGGCCGTGGGTAACCCGATGTTGGCGATTATCTGTCATTCATCACTGATCAGGGATGGTTGCGATTACATAGGACACCTACACTCGACCCCGGACTCTTATGCTATTCTCACCATAATTTTGGCATAGTTAGCTTGGCAGGAATTGCGGCTTTAGGTAAATAAAATCCATGGGCGTGATTGAAACGATTTTAAACAATTACATTGATTTGAAAAGTTGATATCCTGATTGTAAATGCTAATTACCAGAAATGTAATCATTTGATTTTGGTGATTACAATGACTCCGTTTCACTGTGGCTATAATTTGATTACATCAGCGAGAAGTGCAATGATTACGAACGTGAATTGCCCGTCGCAATTTCTCGTCAATTGTTGGATGATCTCACGCACGGAAGAAAAAGGTCATCAGTAATGTTTCTCTGAACTATTTTGTTTCTATTGTAACGTGACATTTTCGTATGGGGGTTAAAAATGCCTATTACCTTCGCCCTTCTTCCCCTTCATCTAGTTAAACTCAAAAATACAAAAATCTATAGGCGCCAGGTAATTTTTAGCCGGATTTACCAAACCGGATGATTCTACAAAACCAATTCTAATTGATTCCAAAACCTCAAAAATTTACACAACAAGGGAGAAAACTAGATTTCTAGGGAAAGGTAACGGTCCTGGGTTCGCTCAGTGTGCTAGGTTGTGGAGAGAGGGGTGGATTTCAGGTGGAGACGGGTATTGGGTGGCCAAAACTACAAAAAAAAGGAAAAGAAATCAACATCGTTCTTACGTGTTTCACTATTGAAATATGAGAATCACCAATTTTTCAAAAAAAGACATTTCAATTCTCTCAAAAAAAAATTTATAAAAAAAAAGAAAAAAATCTACAATTAATAACTAACAATACTGATAATAATAATAATCATAATATTAATTCCGCACTCTGATAGGAATTAGTCTAATCTGACAAAAATATTCGAAGAAATTAATATCACCGATAAATACCTCAAATATGCCGAAATAAACATTTGGGGAGAGTAGAAATACACGCTAATCCCTAAATACTCCAGAATTCCGACAATTGGGGGGAAACGTAT
>NW_021680640.1:236154-237527 GCF_001412515.2 Diachasma alloeum
AGTCTACCGAAGACAACAATACCAAAAAAATAATTTTTCCTAAACAATTAGCCGCTCCAGGTTCATTAATCCCCGAGCGGAATTCTAAACGCTAAAAGGCTCGCGTGAAACGAGAATAGCCACGTGTAAACGTGGATGAGTATCTGAGGGGGGGTCGAGAGTCGGGGGGAATTCCCCCTCGAGAAACACGGCGTACAGGCCAGCGAGAATGAGAAAAATCCATAAAAACCAAAAATGGAATATCCGGAAATCGGCAGAGCGAATTTTCGGAAACCCTGAGATGAATTAGAATTACTCACGGAAGCCCCCCGAACACATTGATCTACAAACCTTAATTTTAATTAACTATCTACGCGAACCAACTCAATTCAAACACGAGTGGAATTTCTTACGCGCAAAAGTCCACGTATAACGGGAATGGACGCGCTCTGGCAATTAAACGGGAGTAATTATCCCCTTGAATAACCCACTAAAAATCACGAAAACCACCCAATCATGAGTGAAAAAAGGGGGGATCGGCACCTCAATTTGGATTAAGCGTCACAATCACCGTTTGTTTGTCGTTCGGATAATTACGAAGGGTCTTTGGCGCTTCCCACGGATCGGATCTCCGGGATTTTCAGGGTTAAAAGACAAGTTACCGGCACTTGTTATGACTCCAATACTAATTCCTGCTCAACTCGTTTCTCTCATTAAAAACCCAAAGGCAACCTGGCGATTCGTTGGAGACGATGGTTGCACTCGCTCCGAACGACCTTCCACCCAAAACAAAAACGTAACCAATTAACCCCTGAAAATCCAACGAAATTGGAGCGCCGGCATTTCAGCCGGACCTATTCGATTACCCGCAAGATTAACAATAGGGTGAACCCCATAAAAAGAACCGGATGACTCTATAATGTTGGCCCTTCTTCACGATAATTTTTCTGGGCCCTCAAAGACGCGTAATTACTAATCCTTACTAATAAACGGAACCGATAACTTTAACCGAAAATAAGCCACTCGGAAGTGGATAAGGGGCTCTCACTCTCTCGCTCTTGGATTCTTACTCACGGATTTTAATTCAACGTTGTAGGAGTCTCGCTGTTTACAGATCGTTCTTAGTGTTCCTAACGAACATCCCCACATGTTCGTTACTCCCCTCTTTTGACCGTTGGTATCCGTGTTCGCCTCATCGTTGTTGATCTGTTGTCGGCGTGGATGTTCATTGTCGGACGTCTCACCAAGATTGGGATGCTTATATTTAACAAAACTTAACCTCGAACCCACGACCTGAGATGTAGCGGGAGGAGTCGAAGGACTAGACTTCATTGCTGGTCCATACTCTATTTATTACGATAACAAAAAAAAACTAGTGACTTCAACCTGGGTCT
>NW_021680640.1:254049-262601 GCF_001412515.2 Diachasma alloeum
AACCCCATAAAAAGAACCGGATGACTCTATAATGTTGGCCCTTCTTCACGATAATTTTTCTGGGCCCTCAAAGACGCGTAATTACTAGTCCTTACTAATAAACGGAACCGATAACTTTAACCGAAAATAAGCCACTCGGAAGTGGATAAGGGGCTCTCACTCTCTCGCTCTTGGATTCTTACTCACGGATTTTAATTCAACGTTGTAGGAGTCTCGCTGTTTACAGATCGTTCTTAGTGTTCCTAACGAACATCCCCACATGTTCGTTACTCCCCTCTTTTGACCGTTGGTATCCGTGTTCGCCTCATCGTTGTTGATCTGTTGTCGGCGTGGATGTTCATTGTCGGACGTCTCACCAAGATTGGGATGCTTATATTTAACAAAACTTAACCTCGAACCCACGACCTGAGATGTAGCGGGAGGAGTCGAAGGACTAGACTTCATTGCTGGTCCATACTCTATTTATTACGATAACAAAAAAAAACTAGTGACTTCAACCTGGGTCTTACAATGCATCGCCCTGGCTCTCCCTTCTAACATCTTGAGGGGAGAAAGAAAAAAAAGAGAAGAGATACAAAAAAATACGAAATAATAGGGGAATAGCCCCATTAATGTGAAAAACAAACAAAAAAAAACAACTAAATAGTTGCATTTCGCTTATCAGAAAAAAAGAAAAACTAAATGACTGTGATGTCGACAAAATAGTGGACTCGGTCCGGAATGCGACAAAAGGAATATAAAAGAAAATTGACGGATTAATACTCATTTACAAAAACCTAAATTATAAATCGTCTTCAGGGGCTTACTCCCGGAGGACGCCCATGTCAGGTACTGCCGTACTTTTTTTTTTTTTTTGAATTGGCCATCACTTGTTTAGTGTGGAGGATACCCGGTACCCCAGGATTTGTCGGACCTGTGATGGTCGCCCGGTGGCCGAGTTGGCTCGGGTGAGTGTCTTGGTGGATAGTGATGTCCCATGATGATATCAGCGATGGCTGCCACGGCCTCAGGTGGGAAAGTCACTCCTGCTGTAGGGATGGGGAGCGGCGAGGCCCGTGATGACGTCACTGGGTAGAACGACGAATAGCCGGTAACCTCTCGGCGTGGCAGGGGTGACGTAGCCCTGGGAGATGCATACTCCCTGGGAGATGCCGAGGTGGTACTCGGAGAGGATTCATACTGGGGGTTGAGTGGTGGGAAATCGAGAGGAGGTGTGCAGTAGGGTGCTGGGACTTGGCGAGGTGAGTCCTCGACGGGGGGCTGATAGGCCCTGTATTCCCCAGTCGCCGGCTGTCCCCTGTTGATTTTCTAAGGGTCAGGACGACGGCTGTAGAGAGGATTTTCCGTTCCTCGGCTCTCTATCGAGCTCGATCGGAACCGTGTCGGGGGCTCTCGAGACGAAGCGGCGGAAGCCTTATCGGGGGTACGAGGTACAGGCTGCTACAGGCTGCCCCGGCCAGGTCTGTACCGTGTATCGAGCAGGGCCGATTTCTGGCGACCCTGAAGGAGCATTTGCCATAGAAGGTCTCTCCCGTGGGGTTCGGACAATCAGCGGGTCGGTGTCCATGTTTCCTACAATCGAAGCACCAGATGCGCTTCTTGCTGGGCCCCTTCTTCTGAGTGCTCCTACTCGGGTTATCACCCTGGTTTGGTTCGAGCCTGCGAGAGTCACTGGAGGACTCAGGGGGAACTGCTGCAGAGTCCGATCGGGACCTAGCCGCGCCATCCAGTACTGGGAGTCCCTGGGTGGTAGCGGAAGTTGCTTGGCGAGCGGTTGGAATCGCTGGAGGTGTGTTGTGGCCCGACCCGAGGGTGGGAGGATTGGAGCCAGTGATGGGGGTCACTGGAGAATAGTTTTGATCCGACCCGGAGGTGGAGGGTGTTGGGCCAGTGATGGGGATCACTGGAGAATATCCCCGAAGCATCTGCCTTATGGGCAGAGGGAGTTGGCTGAGTACCTCCAGGGGTATGGATGATCCCTTCTGATCGGAGGACGTAGAAGCCTTGCGAGCTCGATTCGGGGACCTCGAAGGTGTGTCCTCCCTGGAATCTGCAAGTGAGGCTCGTTACTCCTCGTGGAGGTCGATCTGGAGGATGTCGTGGCCAGGACCTCGGGGGTTTTCTTGGGGGTTAACCTCCAATTCCATGGGGGTTGGAGCCGCGGCCGAAACCGTCGGAGAGTGGGTTTGGTGGGCCTGTTCTGCCTCATCCGCGGAGCAACTAGCCACTGAGCTAGAAGAGCTTGTGGAAGGCGACGACGAGCTGCTCGTTGATGACGATGACGAGGAACTGGATGACGATGAGGCGTCACTGGGAGTTACTCCTGCCTCAGGTGACCTTGGAGAGGGAGGAGCTGGGGCTTGCCTCCCAGGAGAATGGGCCAAGGTGCTTCTGGGGGGATCGTGATCCGTCACGACTGGGTCAATCAGGTTGGCCAATACCAGGGGATGGACCCCATCCGGCCCCACTGGGACGGGTATTGGAGGGATGATGTACCGATGCTCGGTGATCTGACGGAGCGGCTGGAGACTGCAGGCTTGCAAGGCTCTCATGAAGCCTTTCTTCCTCCGCTCCACACTCCATACATCCGGGAGCCAGGTCTCAAGGGGCTCCCAATAGTCCTCTATGCGAAGAACCGGTGGTGGCACCTGAATCCTTTCCAGTAGGACGACCGGCTGAACTGCTCGTTGACGGCCCAACTCGACGCTGGGTGGTGTTGGCGAAGGGGTAGTCGTGACTTGGTTAGGAGCTGGGCTAGTTTGAGCCTTAGAGGTAGCCACAAGGATACCCTCGGGAAGGATCCCTTGAGGAGTTTCGGGGGTTGCCTTAAGGACAGTTTCACCTGACTGGGTCCCTGAAGGATTGGGGGTGTTTGGCCGAGAGATGGCTTCTGTCTCCGGATGGTAGGGACTCCTTGGCGGGGAAAGGGCTAGGATCTCCTGTTCCATGTTTGGGAAGTGGAAGTCGGCAAGCTCTGGGGGAGTGCCATTCGGCCATAGGGCCGCCACGAAATCTTGCTCCTCTTGGGAGACTTCCTTCGTGCTGCTGGACGGTGCGGAGCTTGGCTCCTCCGTCTTCACCACGCCTGACTCTCGTGGTGCCGGGCTTCGTCTTCGGGGTTGCGGTGACTCGGGTGGACTCTCCGAAATGTCTACCACCTCTAAGGGAGTGTTGAGAGTCGTCGCTGTCGATTTCTAGAATAGAGAAAAGCACGGAGAGTTTGTCCGGATGGGTGGCCACAGCTACGTGGAAGTGCATAACCCCAAAAAAAAAATTTTTTTGTAGAGGTGCCGATCGGCCGCTTGTGAAGCGGAAGGGTTAGGTATTAATATCCAGCCGTGAAACGGTCACGGAGACAGAGCGTTTGTTATCACGCTGAGTCGGGCAGCGACGGGCGATACGGTTTCAAATCCTGTATCGACGACTCGCCTTGGTCCTTGCCAGAGAAGTCCGCGAGCTGATATCGTACTCGGGATATTTTCCTCCGGACGATAAAGGGCCCATCAAAGGGAGGAACCAAAGCCGCTGAGAAACGCTGAGCGGCGTTGGACAAGGAGTGAGTTCGTCGCATGCCGACGTCACCTTCCTCGAACTCGACGTCTCGTCGACGGAGATTGTAATGGTGCGCCTGTTTATTAGACGATTCCCGTAAGGCGTGGGTGAGGGACTTACGGAGGGTTTCCAGCCTCTTCATCCGACTTACCCATTCCAGGGGTTCGTCAGGGATGACCTCGACGTCTCCCTCGAGTTGTCATCGAAGGGAAACCGCNTCACCTTCCTCGAACTCGACGTCTCGGCGACGGAGATTGTAATGGTGCGCCTGTTTATTAGACGATTCCCGTAAGGCGTGGGTGAGGGACTTACGGAGGGTTTCCAGCCTCTTCATCCGACTTACCCATTCCAGGGGTTCGTCAGGGATGACCTTGACGTCTCCCTCGAGTTGTCATCGAAGGGAAACCGCGGCAAGAGGATGCCGGCCAAAATTTGCAAAAGCCCGAGTGGTTTGAAGGGAACTATATTCCGCCGTATTGAATGCAAAACGGAATTCATGTAAGTGCGCGTCCCAAGTTCTGTGGTCGCCCTCCATGAAGGCTCGCAACATCATTTTGAGAACGCGATTGACCCTTTCAACGGGATTTGCCTGGGGATGGTACGGCGGGGGTTTCATGTTTCAACCCCGTGTGGGCCGCCAGGGCTTGAATCTCCCGATTTACGAACTCCGTTCCGTTTTCGGTGAATAGGACGCGGGGTGTCCCCCAGCGAGAAATGATAACGTTTTCTACCTGCTCCCGAATCGCCTTGCCAGTGGCACGCCGGAGAGGAATGATCTCTACCCACTTCGTGAACAGATCCTGTAACACGAGTACGTAGGAATAGCCGGTTTTACTCGGAGTGATAGAGCCAACGATGTCGGCAGCCACGGTGGTCCAAGGACTCTGGACTACGCGTCGGCCCATGTGACCCCGCGGCAAAGCATTTTCTACTTTGCAGCGTTGACAGGTATCACAACGGCTGACGAACGAAACTACATCGCGAAACATGTTCGGCCAGTAGTACAACACATAGAGGCGACGATATGTTTTATCAACCCCTAAATGACCCGCTTGGGGAAGTTCATGACACTGAGCCATGGCCTGCGAACGTAGTTCGCGAGGAAGTACCAACTTCCACGCATCGAGATCCACCATCTCTAGCGTAACGAAGTCGGAGGGTCGGTGGGTGTACAACCGTCCGTCCTCAATTTTCCAGTCCGGAAAGAAATCTGGAGCACGCTGTACGTTACGGTACTTGCGTGAGTACCACTTGTCGGTGGAAATTTGTGCAACTTCAATCGTTTTACACTCCTCGCTTTCTCCCTCGGGAGCGAGGGATAACGCATCAGGAACATAGTGCAGAGCACCCTTCCGATGGATGATATTAAAATCATACTCGAGGAGGCCAAGGGCCCATCGAGCTAGCCTACCGGTAGGATTGCGGAGGTTATGTAGCCAACGTAAACTACTGTGATCCGTAATTATCGTGAAGGAGTAGCCTTCCAGGTAACATCGGAATTTGGAAATAGACCAAATAACCGCGAGACATTCCAGTTCAGTGACTGTATATTTCTTCTCAGCGGAAGTGAGCGCTCTACTCGCGTAGGCGATTACTCGTTCTTCCCCATTGATAACCTGGGTAAGAACAGCCCCTAACCCTACAGTACTCGCATCAGTCTGTAGGGAGAAAGGTAGCCCGAAGTCAGGACAGGCTAACGTCGGTGAAGACGTTAGATGCACCTTTAGTGTGGTGAAGGCGAAATCTTGGGCCTCAGCCCATTCCCACGACTGATTCTTCCGAGTCAGACGAGTCAATGGTTCCGCTATGGTAGCGAACTGAAGAATAAACCTACGGTACCAGGAGGCCATACCGAGGAAGCGCCTTAACTGCTTCAAGTTCCGAGGCTGTGGGAACTCTATCACAGGGGCGATTTTGTCCGGGTCTACTTGGAGACCGGAGCTGTTGACGATGAAACCCAGGTATTTTACCTGGGAGCAACAGAATTCGCTCTTTTCGCGATTGATCGTAAGACCGGCGTTCTTGATTCGCTCAAGAACTTTGCCGATTAATTCGAGATGTTTCTCGAAGGACTCGGAGACGATGATAATATCATCGAGGTACACAAAGACTTTTGGGTACATATCTTGACCTATCAATCGATCCAAAAGACGTTGGAATGTCGCGGGAGCGTTTATTAAGCCATATGGCATACGGAGAAAATGATAGGAGCCGCAGCCAGGGGCAACGAACGCGGTAATTTCCCTGGAGTCGGGATCCAGAGGGATCTGGAAGTACGCTTGACTAAGGTCAAGTGTGGTAATATAATGGGCCTGGCGTAATTCGTCCAGGATGCCGGTCATGTTCGGAATAGGATAGGCGTCTTTCTTGGTGATTGCATTCACTTTCCGAAAGTCGATGCAAAAACGGTATATCCCGTCAGGCTTTTTGACCATCCCGATTGGATTACACCAATCGCTTTGAGATAGAACGATAACTTCGTTATCTAACATTTCTTTAACCTCCTTCCACATGATCTCCCGTATGGCAGGAGTCGTATGGTAAGGCCGTTGCCGGATAGGAGGATGACCATTAACATCAATACGATGGGACGTGAGAGTCGTAACTCCCAGCTTAGCCTCCTTTTTCGGGAGGATCCTATCGAGGAACTCCTGGAGCTGTTGCTCCTGGGATTTCTCAACGGTACGTAACCCGCAGCACATAGTGAGATGCTGAACCTGATCCACAGGAGTGAATCGGAATCGTTCATCCGGTTTATCCCGGTAATACCAAGTTTGGTCAAAGAAATCGATTACGATTCTTGCCGACACAAGGAAGTCCATTCCAATGATGAAGTCCTCGGATAACGAAGGCATGATGAACGCGTTAAGTGGAGTATTACGCCCTTCAGGTTCCACGATGCGTGCAGCCGTATGTCGGACAATTTCGATTTTGCCCCCCGCAGTGATTACTCGTTGCTCCGGGATGCCCAGTAACGGGATTTTAGCCTTCTCAAACAGAAGGATACCAGCCATACCAGCGAATGACCTAGTAGCCCCCGAATCTACTAGCGCTCGGACTCTAAGGCCACCGATAATGATATCGACGTGGAAAGCCAAAGGGGCGTTATCCGAAACCGCATGTACCAACACATCGTTTGGGGGCATAGGTTCCGGTTTCAATAAAGAGCGCGGATCGGAATCCACCTTGGTTAGGTCCACGGGTGGAAGTCGTGGAATCGAGGGTTCCTCCTCGCCTAATTGCTGCTGTGCAGAAAGGATACATGCAGCACAGGTATGAGCGGCCAGTTTAGGGACGGGTGACCGTGGAGGAGCGTGTACCGGACTTACGCGCCTCTGTACCCGTTTCCCGGTTGACCGGAGTTACAGAAAGGGCAGTTAAGAGTGGTTACTGCCGATTTGCGGCATCCATAACAGAAGATCCTACGTGGCTCAGGGNCTAATTGCTGCTGTGCAGAAAGGATACATGCAGCACAGGTATGAGCGGCCGGCTTAGGGACGGGTGACCGTGGAGGAGCGTGTACCGGACTTACGCGCCTCTGTGCCCGTTTCCCGGTTGACCGGAGTTACAGAAGGGGCAGTTAAGAGTGGTTACTCCCGATTTGCGGCATCCATAACAGAAGATCCTACGTGGCTCAGGACATTCCCTATGACGGTGCCCTACGCCACTGCAATTCCAACATACCAAGTTACTTGGACTAGACTGCTGGAGTGGAGGAGTATCAACGGGGCCACCCGCAGCGAGACCTGCTGGGGGAGTAGGAGTGATACCAGCAGGAGGACCAGCTGGTCCTGATGCGGAAGGGGCTGGACTGCGAGCACACCTTTCTCGTGTACGGAGTCGGGCTTGAGTATTGCTCTGCCAGGCCAACGGTTTGGCTGGATTTCTATTGGCNGCAAGATACTCTTCCTCATAGAGCTCCTGGGAATCCTCTTCGTACTCATCTACACCTTCCCCTTCGAAGGAAACCGCTCGAGCGGATGGAGTCCTGAACGACACAGAAGGTCGACGGAAAGGAGGACGCGCTGGTGAACGCTGTGGGCGAGCAGGGCGATAAGCCAGGCTTGAACATATCGAATGTTCCGGCCTTGGAGGCGGACGCCTATCAGCAGCCTTCTCGTAAATTTTCTCAAGGCGCTTAACAGCCTTCTCCAGATCATCCATGGTCATATTGTCACGAAGTGCGACCCCGACCTGGAGATTGGGAAGGAGTTTGCGGTGGGTTTGGACCACTTGATCCAACTCACTAACCGCAGGTACAATATGCGTATAGTACCCACGGATATATGCGAAATAATTATTGACCGACTCATCTTCTGCTTGAGTGCGGAGCGCGAGTTCTTCGCGGATTGCCGTTTGGTAATCAGGATCCGTAAACGTGGTTTGGAAAATTTCTCGAACTTGCTCCCAAGTTCGGAATTCAGGGAGATGACCCCGATACCAGGTTAACGCAGAACCGGACAGAAGGAACGGAATGCCTCTGAGGAGTAAATCATCAGGGATAGGTAGGAAGGATCGACCTTCCTCAATCCTAGTCAGGAATAACTCCACGTCTTCGTGAGGAAGACCGGAGAATTTCGCGTCCCATTTCTTCATCGAATTTAGTAGGGATACTGGCTCCAAGGGTTTCGGTCCCCTGCAATTTGACCTACTCTCTCCATCGGAGAAGTGGAAGTCCTCGTCAACGGGGATCACCCGTCGCGGGAAATGACCAACCACACCCTGAGGATGGGGGATTTGCCTCGCATTCGAGGAATTTCGCTCCCCAGAGGTGGGAGGAACCTGCCCTGTACTAGGGGAATTTTGTCCCTGCGATTGAGGAACACCTCTCANACTGGCTCCAAGGGTTTCGGTCCCCTGCGATTTGACCTACTCTCTCCATCGGAGAAGTGGAAGTCCTCGTCAACGGGGATCACCCGTCACGGGAAATGACCAACCACACCCTGAGGATGGGGGATTTGCCTCGCATTCGAGGAATTTCGCTCCCCAGAGGTGGGAGG
>NW_021680640.1:262727-294405 GCF_001412515.2 Diachasma alloeum
AGGAACCTGCCCTATACTAGGGGGATTTTGTCCCTGCGATTGAGGAACACCTCTCCCATAGGGGGAATAAGATGGCCACGCGGCGTAGGGGTGTGCCCCTGGCGGCGGTTGATTGCCTTCTGCTGCGGCAAAAGGATAATGGGGTAGCCCCGAGGGTTGGGGATCTCCTGCGGCAAAAGGATAATATCCTTGTTGCTGCGGATTTTGGCCAGACCACATTGGTGGCTGGAGAAGGAACCCAGGGTTAATCCCTGGATGTACTCCCTGGGGAGTGCGCCTCTCGATTGGGACATTCCCCAAATGGATGCGATTATCGGCCAGAGCGATTGCCTCTTCGTCTGGAGTGCCACCTTGGTTAAGCAAGTTTGGATCTTCCGTGCCAACGACTCGGATGGATTCGTGACTGGACGCCGAGGAAACGGAAGCCGCATCGGAAGTATCGATGTCGGAAACAGTCTCACTCCTAGTGGACCCGCACCGCGTAACCTTTACCTTTGGGTTCGCGGTGGAGACTGTGGTCCTTCTCGTGTATTTCCTTTTGGGAGGTACGAGAGTCTCCATAGCTGGGCCATCGGTTTGGACGGATTGGTCGCCGGTAGCAACCCCAGAAGTTGCAGCTCCGGAAATACCATCACCAGGGATGGAGGCCTCAGTACTAGGATTACTAGTACCGGGAGGTGCACCACGGGTAGTGGATCTGTTGCTCTGGGGAAGCTCACCCGTAGATGGTTCCCCAGAAATTCCATCCTCGTTAAGAGGTGGAGTGGGATCGTTCGACTTTCGGTCGCCCATTTTTCTTTAGACCGATCAAGAATCGGAAATTATTATATAAGCCCAAGAAATTTTTATTTGGAGTAGGGAAAACTTGACCAATACGGAGATTGGAAAAAGTCCGATGTAAATTCGGAGAAATTAGTTAACCTCAATGAGTAACACTCGATGAGAAAATCGATAGAATCGATTAAAGCCGTTAGCAAATAACGGATTGCAATAAAATAACCTTTTCCCGAAAGAAAAGGTAAAAAAAAAACTGATATAATAATGATGTTAATAATTTGGATTGAATGGGATTCACTAGATCTCGGCACAACTCAACGGATTCAAAACTCAAAACTGATCTAAAGGTTAAGAAGTCCGAAAACGCAATAACTCAATAAAAAAAAAAAAGTCCTCAACTCCGAATTCGAATAGAACTTGTCACTTCGGGAGCCGTAAACGTAGTAGTCGGACTCGGGCCGGAGGCCTCCCTATATACCGCCTGAGTAGAGTGGGGGTTCACTCCCCTCCTACTGCGGACTAATTTCCTGAGTAGGGAGCCCGCGGAACATTTGACGAGAGGAAGGGGAAATTACGTAAGGTAGGGATCACGTAATCGATCACGTGACCCTCCCCTAGCAACAGGCGACTGTTGCTGCCCAAAACTCTCGACAAATCGCCGCTTGGTTTGTTACCAAGGGAAAACCGAGACAAATAAAATTCCTTCTTATTTGTCTCGGATTAAACCTAACCGATGACATCATTGTGATGTCACGTAATCCTCAATCTCAACCATCTCTCTCACTCCCATGAAAATAAATCGGCTTGGTAACAGGCGAAAATTGAAATTTCAAGAGAAAAGGAACGGAACAATAAGACTCGAGAAAAATAAAATTTTAATATGATGAGATCATCACGAAATCGAAAACTAAGAGAGAAATGGAATTAAGCCGCAATTTCGAAGCCTCATCTTGAGTGGGGTCAAATGAAACCCGATACAACAAAATCCCAAAAACTCTCAAATTCGCAAAAGTTCAAAACCGAAAAAAAAAAAATTCTTAAAGAAACGTAAAAAATTTTAACTAACCAAAAAAATTTTTGCACCCAATAACCTCGGAGCCCCACGTTGGGCGCCATTTGTAACGTGACATTTTCGTATGGGGGTTAAAAATGCATATTACCTTCGCCCTTCTTCCCCTTCATCTAGTCAAACTCAAAAATACAAAAATCTATAGGCGCCAGGTAATTTTTAGCCGGAATTACCAAACCGGATGATTCTACAAAACCAATTCTAATTGATTCCAAAACCTCAAAAATTTACACAAAAAGGGAGAAAACTAGATTTCTGGGGAAAGGTAACGGTCCTGGGTTCGCTCAGTGTGCTAGGTTGTGGAGAGAGGGGTGGATTTCAGGTGGAGACGGGTATTGGGTGGCCAAAACTACAAAAAAAAAGAAGAAATCGGTATTGTCCTTACTTGTTTCACTATTGAAATTAGTCAATCACCAATTTTTCAAAAAAAAGATATTTCAATTCTCTCAAAAAAAAAAATATATATATATATAAAAAAAGAAAAAAATCTACCATTAATAGCTAACAATACTGATAATAATAATAATCATAATATTAATTCCGCACTCTGACAGGAATGAGTCTAATCTAATAAAAAGATTCAAAGAAATTAATATCACCGATAAATACCTCAAATATCCCGAAATAAACATTTGGGGAGAGTAGAAATACACGCTAATCCCTAAATACTCGAGAATTCCGAGAATTGGGGGGAAAGGTATGCGAGCGACAATGGGAGCGAGAGAGAGGAGAACGTATTCAATCATCGATTTTTCGTACCAGCCAAAACGGCTGAAATTCCGTAAAACTCAACTTGCCATAACTCGAAAATGGCAGAGTCAAAAATTACGGACCCTGAGACAAAATGTCCGGGAGAGTCTACCGAAGACAACAATACCAAAAAAATAATTTTTCCTTAACAATTAGCCGCTCCAGGTTCATTAATCCCCGAGCGGAATTCTAAACGCTAAAAGGCTCGCGTGAAGCGAGAATAGCCACGTGTAAACGTGGATGAGTATCTGAGGGGGAGTCGAGAGTCGGGGGGAATTCCCCCTCGAGAAACACGGCGTACACGCCAGCGAGAATGGGCTGGAAATCCATAAGAACCAAAAATGGAATATCCGGAAATCGGCAGAGCGAATTTTCGGAAACCCTGAGATAAATTACTCAGGGAAGCCCCCCGAACACATTGACCCACAAACTTTAATTTTAATTAACTATCTACGCGAACCAACTCAATTCAAATACGAGTGGAATTTCTTACGCGCAAAAGCCCACGTATAACGGGGATGGACGCACTCTGGCAATTAAACGGGAGTAATTATCCCCTTGAATAACCCATCAAAAATAACGAAAACCACCCAATCATGAGTGAAAAAGGGGGGAAAATCGGCACCTCACAATTTGGATTAAGGGTCACAATCACCGTTTTACCGGAATAAAATGCGACGTACGGGGCTGAAGACCCCGTAGTCGAATAACGAAAAGCCGAAATGAATTCGGAAAAATACATAAACCGAACTAAAAACTCACTTTGGGTTTCTTACCCCTCTTTGGGGTGTTCTTCGCCATCATGTAGATACAATTATACAAATATAGGCACTCTAATTCCTAAGATAGGCACCGTACTGGCACTATTTCTGGTGGGGTCAAGGCCCAACGCCGAACTGCCGAACTCACGAGCGTCTCGAGACACCTCAGAGCGCGGAATTCACCGCTCAATCACCCGAATTTTGATTGGTGCGGACACGCCCCTCGAAGGTGCGAATCTAACGACAATTAATCGCGACTCTCACGACCTAGCGCGATTATTCAAATTTCACCTAACTCTTCTCTAATCACCTAACACAAAACTAGTTCCTTTTTATTAATTATTACGCGAGACTAGGCCGAACTGTTTGTCGTTCGGATAATTACGAAGGGTCTTTGGCGCTTCCAACGGATCGGATCTCCGGGATTTTCGGGGTTTAAAGACAAGTTACCGGCACTTGTTATGACTCCAATACTAATTCCTGCTCAACTCGTTTCTCTCATTAAAAACCCAAAGGCAACCTGGCGATTCGTTGGAGACGATGGTTGCACTCGCTCCGAACGACCTTCCACCCAAAACAAAAACGTAACCAATTAACCCCTGAAAATCCAACGAATTTGGAGCGCCGGCATTTCAGCCGGACCTATTCGATTACCCGCAAGATTAACAATAGGGTGAACCCCATAAAAAGAACCGGATGACTCTATAATGTTGGCCCATCTTCACGATAATTTTTCTGGGCCCTCAAAGACGCGTAATTACTAATCCTTACTAATAAACGGAACCGATAACTTTAACCGAAAATAAGCCACTCGGAAGTGGATAAGGGGCTCTCACTCTCTCGCTCTTGGATTCTTACTCACGGATTTTAATTCAACGTTGTAGGAGTCTCGCTGTTTACAGATCGTTCTTAGTGTTCCTAACGAACATCCCCACATATTCGTTACACTATATGTAGTAATGTTCGAAATAGCGGCACAATAATTTCTATAATATTTTCGAACCCATCCCCTTCACTCTTTACATTCGACGCGCACTGATATTTCCAGCTTAATAAATGCGACGAGGCTATTCGTACATAAGTGGACATAAAGTGGATAATAGGGCGCATTTGTGCATTTAAGGTACCTTGAAGGTAGATTTTATTTTCCATGCGTAAACAACCGGAAGGTGGATGTCGGGTATACTTGAGGTATCTGTTGGGTGGCACCAGGGCCCCTGCAAGGTGTTTTCAAGATGCCCTTTGAGTCAATTTTACTTTTCACATAGCTTACTACAACGCCAATGTCAGGTGTACTTGAGGTGTCTTTAAGATGCCCATTCGGTGGATTTGATTGTCAGTACTTGGATGATTATGGCGTGGATGTCCGGTATACTCCATTTGTCTCTTGAATAGCACCAGGGCACCTTCAAAGTGTCTGTAAGGTGTTCTTTGAGTCAATTTTGCTTTTGACACACAGATGGCTAGAAGACCAATGTCAGGTTTATTTGAGGTATTGCATTTTTAATACTTGAATGACTGGAGCGTGGATATCGAGTGTACTTGAGGTGTCTGTTGGATTGCACCAGGGTGCCTTCAAGGTATCTTTAAGGTGCTCTTTGAGTCCATTCTACTTGTGACATATAGATGGCCAGAAGGCCAATGTCTACTGTACTTTACATGTCTTCAAGGTGCCCATCCGGCGGATTCGATTGTTAATACTTGGATGATTGGGGCGTGAATGTCGGGTGTACTCCAGATGTCTTCTGAGTGGCACCATGACACCTTTAAGATGTCTTTACGGTTTTCTTTGAGTTAATTTTACTTTTGACACATAGATGGCTAGAAGGGCAATGTCAATGTGTTTTGATTCAGTAGATTTCATTTTTAATACTTAGATAACTGGAGCATGGATGTCGAGTGTACTTGAGGTCGCTGTTGGGTGGCACCAGGGTGCCTTCAAGGTATCTTTAAGGTTGCCTTCGTGTCAATTTTACTTGTGACGTAGAGATGAGTAGAAGGCCAATGTCTGACGTTAATTCAGTGGATTTAATTTTTAATACATGGATGACTAGGAGGTGGATGTGGGGTGTACATCTGGTGTCTGTTGAGTGATACCAGAGCGTCTTTAAGGTGTTTTTGAGACGTCCTTTGGATCAGTTTTGCTGTTGACGTAGAAATTCCTATAGGAGGGAAATGCCAGGTGTACTTAAGGAGCCATGACATGGACTTGCATTTCCAATCGATAAAGGTGTTTTGTAGGTGCCCAGTCGACGGATTCAAGTTTCAATACAGAAATGATCAGGACGTGGATGTCGGGTGTCCTTGAACTCGGCAACCGAAGAAATCATAGAGGTTTATAGAGACAGAATTCGCAAAATATAAATTGGTAAATTGATACGTCTGCTAAGACGCTAAATACGAGTAGGAAGGTGATAATTGAGTCGAAATTTTGCAAGGCGAATGTAGTAAATGAAATAACTGAGGGAGAATGGTCAACTTGTCTCCCACGTAGTGGTAAAACTTCATGAAAGTGAAACATCACTAGGGGCATAAGGGGATAGTCAAATTTCATGAGAGTCACACATTACACAGGTCACGAGAGTCATAAGGAGATGGTCAAATTCCAAGAGGCTCAAATATCATGAGGGTCCGAAGGGAATCGCCGAATTTTACGAGGGTCACAAAGGTCACGAGGGGTTCGTGAAATTTCATGATGGTCAAACATTGCAAGGGTCACAAAAGGATGAGAAAATTTTACAAAGTCGATCGTCTGGAGTTTGTGAGGGTCACCAGAGTATGGTCAAATTTTACGAAAATCAAACATCACTGGGTCACCAGGGGATGGTCAAATTTCACCAAGATCGAACGTCATGAGTGTCACCAGGGGATGGTCAAATTTTACAAGGTCAAACATTACGAGGGTCACGAGGGTTACTAGGAAATGGTCAAATTTTACGAGGGTCAAACATTCCAAGACTAACGAGAGGAAGGTCAAATGTCACAAGGTCAAACATCACGAGAGTCACGAGGGTTACTAGGGAATGGTCAAATTTTACGAGGGTCAAACATTACAAGACTCACGAGAGGATGGTCGAATTTCACGAGGGCCATGAGGGGACGGTTAAATTTCACGAGGATCACACAACACCAGGATCGATTGTCATGGGGGAAATTTTCAGGTTTTTTTTAGAAAATGCGATGGTATATTATGGTTGTATAAAAAATTGGAAAAAATTCTCCCGTTTTCTAAAAAATTGGACAAAATTGTCTAGTTTTCTGAAGACCGGAAAATTCGAGGAAGTTTTCCGTTTGTCTAGAAAACTCTTCGGTTTTCTAGAAAATTTGAGAAAATGCTTACATATTCTAGAATATTTGCACAGTTTTGTGTCTTCACATTTCTTTGGAACAAAATTTCTCGTAAGATTACAATCACAAGTTGAAATCTTTTATGAAGATCAAACGTCACAAGGGCCATACAGGAGAGCCCCAATTTGCAGACGGAAAAGTCTTACTCATTGAAATTAGTCATTTGTTCCTCGGACGTCGAAATTCATCGCTATCTCCTCCTTGCCCCTCAGTTGGTCACCTCACGACTAGTATCCCACTCGCTCTACTGTGACGCCCTATAGATCAGCTGGCGTCATCCTCCTGAGGTGACCAACCAATAAATAATAAAACTCATACATCCTCGAAAAATACTGTAGACTTTTAAATTTCACGAAGCTAGTTGCTCATCTAAAGAGCTGTGGTGGTACCATTTCCAAGAAATAAGCAACTTTACACCGGTTCCCACTCCTCAACCAAAGCCGACTCAAGTTCTCAGAAAAATGAGAGCAAATGAATAGCTTTATTTTCGAATAAAATTATTTGGGCTTCTGTGTTTACGTACGACGGACAAAAGAAAGCGATAAGACGGTTGAGAGTGGGGGGTAGGGCTCGCGCGTCCGAGGAGGGGATGAGGAAGAAAACGAGCAACTAATGGGCGTGCGATTAGCGAGAGTTTACTGCATTCTATTGTTTCCATAAACCCATTTTTTTATCTCACTAAACTCTAGAAATGTACATTGGTTCGGCATTTTGCTTCCGCATCGAAGGTTTGTAATGATTCAAGTTTAAGTTTCCAATTTTTTGTATTATGGTAACTAAATATGGTCTGAAAAGTCTGAATTTTAGGTGGTTTATGTATGTATGTGGTCTTTTTTCTACATTTTTTTCTCTAAATTTTCTTATAAGGGATCAATCGAATCTCATGAATTTTGTCATGAGTATATACTTTAATGAGCTCTATTCATCCACACCAATTGAAGTAAAATTTTGCATTCAGATTCGAAAACAAACCTTTTCCCACAAAACGATTTTTTAATGAACACTCAAAAAATTGTCATCAAAACGGAATTTGTCATGATTCAAAAAATAGATAACCATACTCGTTTGATTGTATTAGAGTACAATGGCGGTTGCACAAATAGTTGTTGAGTTAGAGCACATAGTTTATTGTTTTTTCATGATTACTGGAGGAATCATCTACTGATATTACTATATCAATTGAATTAGGGCATGAAAAGTATATTTCAATGTCTTTCTAATCACGTTTAAAAAAGTAAGCAGCATCATTGCTTACCAAGTTACATAATATCCTCGTGAGTTTTTTATATGAAAATCTCTGTTTCTATTAAACTTATTTACTAATCCATTATGTTGAATACTTATTCATATTGAGTCATGGATCCGACTAACTTCTAACAGAATCTGGGTTAAATTCTGACTAAATCTTGAATAATTCTAATCAAATCTCGCCTATGCACTGATTAAACCTTGATTGAACCTTGATTAAGCCCGGACTGAAAACGAATTCGACTGGTGAGAGAGAGTGGCTGTAGAATTATTTGACAAAACGAAATAATACGCAAAATATCGATGACATTCCAATTGATGATAGGACTATGATATGATAAAAGAAGTAGATAATTCGAGTGAAAGAAGTATAGTTATTATTGCTCATAAATTAGGAATTTGCTCTCGAATTGATTTTCTTATTTGAAATTCCACTATTCTCTTCTTCTATTTTTTCATAGTACTATCATCGATAGAAATGTCATCCAAATTTTGTATATTATTCCGTTCTGTCAATTAATTCTACACTCGAACCCTCTCAAAATTCAAATGCGTTTTCAGTCTGAGTTTGATCAAAGTTCCAGCAAGGTTTAATCAGTCCATAACCGAGATTTAAGAGGTCTCCGCAGTACTTTTGGGTGAAATATGACAATGTGCTTGTGAATTAAATATATCATATAGTAATCAAAAAGGTTAAAAAGGTATTTGTAAAAGCAATGCTAACTACTTTTATGGTTTCGTTCGTGTTCAACTAATTATTCAAATTGCGCCTTATACACAACCTTTACGGACGCTACTTTGTCCCATACCTTTCACACTGTTGACAATGTGCTAGCCAGCAAAGGAAGCTAAATTGTTCTATATTAAGCCCTAAACAATATGGGCACGAAGTCTCATTGGGTTTTATCGTTGATTTGTTCAATAAATTAATGATAAAAATACTATGGCGATGTCTGTCATTATCCACCATACGCCATGTTTGATGTCCCGTCTCTTTCGAAACTAACCTCACTAACTTGACTATTTCACACTCCACTCACCCGCACGCCCATCGCAACTGCGGAGACCCCTTAATCAGAGTTCATTCAAAATGTAGCCAGAGGTTAACCGAGGTTCTGTCAGAAGTTTATCCGGACCATGAATCAATAGGAATAAGTATTGCACATAATTTCTTTAGAGTTTTGTAAAGATGGAGTTTTCTTATATGAAAGTTTGTTCGCCTCCAGAACGCGATAAAGTGAAATATTTTTCATATCTTCACTGTATTACGAGGATATTCAACGTTTCCGATCAAGACGCTCTGACATCATTTACATTAAGTTCTGTGTCAAAGTGCGGAAAGCAGAGGAGTTCAAGCCAGCAGGTATGTTTGACGAATAAAATAGCTTAGTATAGGCAAAAGGCAATAATAATTGTATGAGTTTGTCCTTAAATAATTTATTTACGTAGGGCATTATGTCCAAATTATGGAGGTGAGGCAGTTGGTTGGATCCAGGTGCATCGGAAGGACAACTTATGTACCGTTAAGGGGTAACGGAACCGACCACAAAAAGGCGTTTACTAAAAACAAGTTTTCTTGGATTCTATGCAATGAGAATCAATGAAACTTTTTCCCCGTGGTGAGAGTAGCGGAACGCATCGCTCTCTGTTCATGCTTTGCTTATCTATGCAAAAAAAAATGCAAATTATTTGGTTGGGTAGGGCGCTCGATTGATAACCCAGTAATAAAGGGTTCGAGTCTCGGGGGAAACCATTTTTTTTCATCCCTTTATTTTGTCAATATGATAAAACTATAAATAAATAACTATAATAAATTCTTTACATTAAAAATCGCTTTACATCTTTCTCTCAACCCCTTCCTTCCAAAAATATTTGCAAAATAATAAGTCGATGTCAGTAGCGTATGTTGTCCTTTACTTATTGGAAGGTTCCCCAGTGTAAATGAATCACCACAGTTAGCAACAAGAGTAATATTTATTATAATAATGTAATACTAATAGTACAAATAGACTTTGGAATGACTTGATGTCGAGTGCTACACGTGTAGCGTTAGAATAGAGGCTTTGGAATAATGGCTTGTTTCCGTGGGCGACGTTGAGCTGCTGTCGCGGCTTGAGGTTGATCGAGGCGCTGCCTCGAGGTCGAAGTGGGGACTACCGGAGGCGGAGTCGCCACAGTCCATTTTCAGAAATCCTCTATACCGTCTTCGGTTCAAATAATCAACTGAACGTGTTCCACGTCATTCGCAGTAGAATCTCAAATTCGATCTATTGAAATTATTTCCGAAGCCAAGGGTGTAGTGAAAAATTTATTGGTAGCGAGAAAAGAATGAAAACTGGAAATCCGAATACCGAATGCGATGAAACATCATATTATGTGTAGAACACGTATTCGTATATGTTGACATAAGATGGCAATTCAGTTCAGATCTAGCAATTTTTCTAGTCAGATGCTTGTACGAATCGAGAAACGCCCAAAATCCTGGATCATACATAAAGATAAGTGTACGCAATTGTCATATTCCAGCCAGTTTTCGTATCAGGATAATTAATAACAAACCCATCATTCATTACGAAAAAACATTCGAACAAAAATTGGAAGAATAGAAGTCTCGTGATGAGATCTGTACTATTTGGCGCATCTATAACCCTATTCTCTCTGTTCGTAAGACAATAGTAACCATTTGCAGAACTATACGCGACAGTTGTGATTACAAAGATGGAAATAATCATCGAATTATAGTCTAGTGGAAAGAATATTCGCCCATTCGGCTATTCACGAGAATTGCGATTCGTCCGAAATTACTCTCAAGCCAGTGTCGGTAAGGTAGCAATCATATTATAACATGACTCTCAGGCGGATACTCGCATGGTAATCGACCCCAATACCGACGAGGATTACCCACCATATCGACATTTTGCGGACAAATGCTCGGCCCTCTTGTAAAGAAAACGCATCTGCTCGAAACAGCGCCCCTTCAATGCCGGCCAGAGGGTAACTTGTTATTGTCTGCGGGAAGGAACATATCCAGCAGAGACGCCAGCGGTTCTTGTAGACGATTACTCGCGCGCCTCCGGAGCCACTTGAAATTTTATTTTGAACTGTGTTTACTAACTATTGATGAAAGGAGACAGTAGAGAAAAGAGAGACCTGAAGGGAACAAAAAACGAAGAATTTTTGTTAACAATAATCATAGTTTTTATTAATAAACATTAATTTGATGTAAATTTGGAACATTTCTTTTGGAGTTGATTGGCCCGTGTGCGTTCTTGATTCACCTGAATATTTCATCTTTGGGTATTGAAGAGAAAGAGACTTTTTCTGAATTTATTTTATATCCTGATTTGCACGATGGAAAAATACAAGTGGTCAGCATTTTTTGGCAGATGATACACGAGGTTTATTAGATTTTTATGGTTTATTTCACACTTGATCTTTAACTCTACATGCACACTTAAGCCTTCATATTTGACCCTCGACATTCGACTCTTGACATTCGACTCGGTAGGCTTCTAGGTCTGAGTTTCTCACTCAGGTTTCTGAAGATTAAATGGTCGAAAATTGTACACGACATGGTAGTGCACTGACTAAATGTTCCACCGATAATTAATCCACTTACAAAATATTCATATACACCTCGAGGCATATTAACTGAATTTTTGAGCACGAGATGTTGATCAACTCGCGTGCAATAGTGGAAAGATAAGTTCGCGAAATTACCGTGCGCATTTGAAAATGGCATGTGGACATAAACATGCAATGCCGGAATATTGTAACCACCGAATATCATACAGAGTGTATGATTATTGTTTCGAATCATTCGCAGTCCGACCAATTGAGAATTTTCCGGCATTGTAATCGGATTAGATTTTCCGTTGATATCTAATTTGTGAATGTAGATGAATGGGAATGTGCAGAAGCTTACAGTAGGAGTGAGGAAATTATAAAATTAATTGTGTTCAATTTCCGCCACTTTAGTGATGTAAGTCAACAGCCTGCTATTGACAGCACTGGTCTCATTGGTATTTTTTGTTTTTCTGTACGTTACATTTGGTACCATTTCACATAGGACGTGTTTCAAGGAATTAACTGCGTTGATTGACAGGCATTATTTGTCACGTATTCATGTCAATTGGATTATCCTGCAATAATTTGGTGAAAGGTAGGTATTCAATTTACACACACTAGTTTATTATTTACAGTTACTGTGGTAGATGATGATTGAAGAGTTTCTTCTAACGAACGCTGTGATAAAGAACCTCCTAGTGATTTTTGTAATGTAATGTTGGCATTATGCTCTATTACTTGACCCATGGTATACAGACCTAACAAGGAAACCGTCCCGAGTGTCACTTGCCAATTGCGACGAGCATGAAATATATTATTCTCCGTCAAAACCTAAGGTATACTTGTTTTTTTCGGCGAAGAAACACTTTTAGGGGGTGAAATCGACCCTCAAAGTTGACACATTTCTGGTGCCGTTTGACAAATTCATATATTTACACTCACAATTTCCAAATGAAATCAATAGGGAACTTGTATGCGTCTCAGTTTTATGAAATATAGTAACAGATCGATTCTTCGTGGCATACTAACGACTATTTCATAAAAAATCCATTCCGGTTTTACTTAGATATTTTTTAATAATTAATTGGAAACGTCCCGATTTTGAACACTATTTTGTCACCCATGATGTCATAAGGGTGGTGACTATACTAATTCTCAACACATCCGCTAGAGGCGTTATCGAATTTTTCCAACGCGTTATCCGGCATCTCCGACATCAACAACCGGCACAGGTTATGTTCTCCAGGATTGATTTGTCATAGTTGACATGCATTGAAATATTTATATAAAATGAAAAAATGAAAGCGACAACAGAAAAAGATTTTGCAAAGGCGTGTTCTGGGAATCTACCAGTAGTAGATTATACGACCCTTGAGGATCATTTACATTCAGTTCTGTGTCAAAGTGCGGAAAGCAGAGGAGTTCAAGCCAGCAGGTATGTTTGACGGATAAAATAGCTTAGTATAGGCAAAAGGCAATAATAATTGTATGAGTTTGTCGTTGAATAATTTATTTACGTAGGGTATTACGTCCAAATTATGGAGATGACGCAGTTGTTTGGGTTGAGGTACATCGGAAGGACAGCTTATGTATCGTTAAGGGGTAACGGAACCGACCACAAAAAGGCGTTTACTAAAAACAAATTTTCTTGGATTCTATGCAATGAGAATCAATGAAACTTTTTCCCCGTATTGAGAGTAGCAGAACGCATCGCTCTCTGCTCATGCTTTTCTTATTTATGCAAAAAAAAATTGTAAATTATTTGGGTGGGTAGGGCGCTCGATTGATAACCCAGTAATAAAGGATTCGAGTCTCGGGGGAAACCATTTTTTTTCATCCCTTTATTTTGTCAATATGATAAAACTATAAATAAATAACTATAATAAATTCTTTACATTAAAGAACGCTTTACATCTTTCTCTCAACCCCTTGCTTCCAAAAATATTTGCAAAATAATAAAAAATTTGATTTTCCACTTTACTTCAAATTCTTCATCACTTGAAAATAAACACTGTGACGTTATGAGTTTTACCCGGAGGTAAAACTCAGTGAATGTTTTATATTCCTTTTCCTTGCGGCTATCACCGACAGTGCGTGGAATCTCCTCTGCACTACACCTTATCACGTATTCCTACACTGTAATCCTTTGATGTGGCCACTTAATCCTCGGCTAACTCCTGCGGTAACTCCGTGGGGAATTCGCTTATTCGAGGGATGTCAGGAAAGATATCGGGAATATTATCGTGAAGGTCGGAATAACACTCGCGTATTTGGTTGGTAAAAGGATGTTATATTGGTTAACGGTTAAAATACACGACTGTTCTATTCAGGGGTTGGCGTACGCGTTATTACGGCTCGACTAGGAACTTCGACTGTTGGCTGAAGGCCTGAGCTCCAGGTCCGCTCGACTCTGCTCCTGATCGTACTCTGACTCTAAATGAGTCCTCAAAACTTGGCAAAGCCCTAGTTTGCTGAGCTAAGCAGTCTCACGGTTTTCTTCTCTAATACTGTCTCGTGTCAACACTGACAGAGACTCAAACAGTCAAACAGTTCATCATCCTGAACTGGACTCTAGCAAAACCGTGGGACTGCTTACCACGGTGCAAATGACATCGTGGGATTGCTGACCAGTGTCTGGATGACAGGAAAGAGAAATCATATTTCTCGTTCCCACCATCCAGCATTATACTATTATATTATGTAATTACAACTAAATCGACGTATTGATCGATCTCAATACGTCACACTCCCCTACTAAAACTATTGCTATCTCTAATACAATAGTAATTAAAAATTATTAAGACTTCCTTCAAGTCTTTGCCTGATGGGCCTCCTTATGCCTGAAGGGCTATCAATTCCCGACCATAAGGGCTAAAAATCCCTGCTTTAGGAGCAATAGGTGGATACAAGTAGTAGCATTGACTTAATTATTTAGTGTTGTAATCTAATCCTATCGACCGAACCCTTACAAATTTATCTTGCATATAATCTAACTCATTTGAAGTGGGCTGATGGCTCGATACATAGCGTAATAGAACAAATTTTTGCATTCTTCGTCCTGTTCGTGGTCTTTCCTCTGGGCCTGGGTCGTGTGGCCTACCAGCCTCCCAAGTCTCTCTGTGCTGAGTAGCGGGGATCTGTCATTTGCTCCCTCCAGTATGGTTCGACCATCTGCCAACCCTGGGGCACAGCAGCTATGGGCACAGGGCGTTGTTGGCGAGGTTGGAGATGCACCACTTGGTTTCGAGGAACCAACGCTCTCAAATTTCCCATTGAGGCCAAGGTATCGACGGAGTAGGTGCGATCGACTGCTCCCAGAGGTCTCTCTGGCTCTACGATCTCGGTGATGGTGGCGGTAGAGACAGGCCTTGTCTCCCTGATCAGAGTCCTCATTGGGATGTGCACCTCTCGCATTGCTCGATGCTCTAAATGCCTTGGTGTTGCCCTTTCTGGTGTAGGCGTCCTGGTTGCCTGTCTGCGAGGGCTCTTTCGTCTGCTTTTGATACCTGAACATGTCTTAATTCCCCCACACAACATATCGATCCTTGACCACAGTGAGAATTTCCATACGACCCCACCAATTATTCCCAATGTACCTAAGGCGATTCCCGCTAGTCCTAGTCCATTCTCTATCCTAGTTACCCGTCTGTCGGTAATTCTTTGTCGACTTAGGGCTTTGGCCCTGTTAATAATGACCTGTAGCCCTACATTGTCTTTTCCCATACTACCTTCGTCATTCGGTCCAGTCTGTACGGTTGGAAAGAGAGTAACGTCATCGAGAATTTCTGATAGATTGCCCTCCCTGAGTCCGCGCACGGTTTCATTTATCAAGGCTGGGATGTTTATCATAGCCTTGTTCGCGAATTTGATCTCAACCTCGGATGTTATTTCGGTGAACGGGGTAAGGGTCACTTGCCGTGATCGGGCCTCACACTCCGCTGAGAGGGTTAGTTTTCCTGTCCCCGAAATGCTAATGGTAGCAGGTTCCTGTCGCGAGCAACTCACTCTCAGTTCGTCCTCCGTCGCGACGGAGAAAACCCACGTGTTGGATTCCTCGATTTGCGTCCAATATGTCTGAGCCATTGGTTTCACCCGTACATCGCATATTTCGGAACCTTTGAACTTGGGATTGATGACCAATTGTACTTCACAATCCCCGTTATTATTGACCTCATACATTGGTCGCGTATTTTTGCATAAGAGTTCCATTGATTCTCTTTTGCATCGTCTGACATCGTCGTTACTCAACTTAAAATACGTATTAGCTCGCTTCGAAATCGCGGTGTAGGGATGACTGGGTGTTATGAAGGCAACTAAGGGTGTAGTCGTGTTACTGATTCTAACGGGTTATATGTTTATATACCGTGTATCTTGTTGACTCGACCAAGGGTATTGTCAGCACAAAAACTACCTTTTTCTTATGCAGATATGCGGTTAGGTCCGATAGTTTGAGTAATTCCGTGACCCGCGAAATTTCTAATGGTGTGGGAAACTCGATACCCCTATTATTCCTGGTTACCTCCCCCGCTGCGTTCATAATGTTCTGAGGTGACATAATTGATGGGTGTCATTGGCCTCGTTTTGCGAACAATATTGCATTTATTAGTATTTGGGTTTCTACCTCATATTCGCTCAATTGCGTACTGAATATCGCTAGCACGACCTCTATTTCTTCGTTCCGCTTTATTATGTCGATTTGTCGAATTATTTCGTTTACCGAGTTTCGGGTCGTCTCTTTTAGCCTAACGATCGTTTCGTCTATCGTTCTTAATTTTGAGTGGATTGTCTCGAATTCCGACCGAATAATGTGTGCCTGGTTCGCTAAGAGTGTTAATGTTTCCCTACTTGTATTTTGTAACTGTTTGATACATTTGTCGTAATATTCAGCATCGTCCTCGTCCATTGTGCCGAAAAGTATTTTGCTAATTTTCCCTACGAAGCCGAGAACTGCGCGTTTCTTTCGTTCGTTATTTTCTGACATTAGGTCCCTCGTTTGTTTGTGGATGTCATTCAATGCATTAATTCGATTTAATGCCTGGCTCAATTGTGCCCCAAAGTTGTAATCGTTTCCAATTTGGGTACATACTTCTCTCATCCCGATTTGTCTTTTATTGAGGAATTCTGTCAAGTCGATGTGCGTTATCATTTTCCACACTGTGTGATAAATCCGCAAATCCGAGTACTTAGATAACAGAATTCCATTGCCATCTGTTATGCGTGTTATTCCTACGCCTGGGATTTCTGGGCTCCGTGTGAGCCTGAAATACCATAAAATGTGTTTTATGAAAAGAAAAATTTTCGCTCTTTGTTTCCTGTTTTATCTTTTATTATCCCCTCATTTCTCCCCCTCTTATTTACGATCGAATTCTTCATGTTCCTAAGGAATCGATCGAAAATAAGAGCTTATCGCGAGAATAATAAAAGATCTCGCTTTTTTTTTTTAATTTAATTATGTAACTTGCTCAGTTGTTTCGTATTCCCGCGCGCTTATTTGGTTACCCCTCCTCGTTGGCGCGTGGGAGAGAGACGGGACGGTGCCTATCGCTATCGCCTCCGTCTAATATCGCTCTCGCACGGTGTTCAGCGGTCCCCCCCACTATTCTGCCGTAAGCCACCTTTGTTGCCTCGGTGACGGCCTCGCGTCGGAATTCGAATCCGGTGGCTCTCGTGCAGTCACAACAGAGATAAGGGTTTCCTGCCTCTTTTATTGTGCTGTCCTTCCTTACATCGCAAAGTTTGGATAAATCACAGTAAGTATTTAATCAATTTTTTTTTTCATGTCGCCATTAAAAACTTCTCAATTAATTTGAGAGCATAGTTTGCAGTCGACTGATACAGATAATTCAACATTGTGACCGCCTCAATTAATATTTCTTGCAAATGTCTCTCGTATACACGTAATTAATTCATACACGAGTGGTACTTCTACAATTTTATAATTGCAATGGAAAACATGGCCTTCCGTGGGGCGAACCACTATACACACATTGAATAATTATAATGCAAGCGCGGAGGTGTGTCTCCGTCGGTGATATTCAATGAAGTCTGTGATCCTGTGGTGAATTTTGTAGGATCTTCCTGTAGCCGCGAAATCATCCCGAGAATGAGAGGGTCCAGGAGGAAGTGTAAGCCTCTTTTTGGTCCCCACCCAAGAGATAATTGCGCAAATAAAGAGAATGTGATCGACTCGTTGCGATTCACCACTCGATCACAGAATCTTCCAGACTCTGGGCTGGAGCAATTTATAAAAAAAAAAATTTTTGGTGATTAATTCAATGTACAAATCGATTGGACATTGTGGACATCGAATTAACCCTCTTTTTTCCTGGGATGTCTCTTTCTCAATCACCCCAAAAAATTACCAATTTATCAGTTATTTGAATGATTATTTCGTTGGAGGGTCCGTAAAAAAAAATTAGTGAAATATTTTTCATTTCAATTCTCCCTAAATGCGTGTTTTAAAATTATCAATAAAAACTGAGAACACAACTGCCGAGGGAATTTATAAATATTTTTGGGAGGGAGAAAAAAAATGTCAATGGATTTAAATGTTTGGTATGAAAATGCGCAAGGCGAACACAACGAGAGTGGGCGGCACTTAACGGCCTTTCGTGCTCTTCCCCCTTGCCTCTCCCCTTCTCTCATTCTTTATGATGCTAAGGGGGATATCTTCGAGATGAATGAAGAGTTATAAATTTATTCTCTTCGTTATTTGTTTATATTTTTTTTGTGAAGAATAGATTGTAAATTCTCCATTAAATTCCCTTAAAAATTCACGTTGTTTAATAGAAAAAAAAAGGTATACCTGAAGAAATAATTATATCTTTCAGGTTTTCAAAAAAAAAAAGTCATCTACAGAGGAAACCTCCCTTCCATCAGCCTCCGGACACGTTGCCGAAGGGGGCCAGAATGGATTCGGTGTTGGCCTCAGCGGGGATGCTCCTGAGACCGCCCCTCGTGTTGACAACGGTATTTTAATCTATTGATTAAAATGTTATTTCAATCTCTTGTTTGTTTTTTCAAATTAAATTTGGATAATGATTTTAAAATCATTCCGTGGGTTTTAATTAATCATAATATTTCAGAAAATTCCAAATTTTTTGAGGCCCATGGGGGCCCTATATTCCGTGGGGGACGGCAGAGTCCCCGGACTTCTCGCCGTTTCAGGCCGGGAAGTTCGGACCATATTGCAATTGATCCCCCAGTCCAGGAGTGGTTTGACGGTCGAGGCATCTCCTTTGCGGAGGCATGTGGTCTGGTGCGGCAGACCATGCTTCGGTCGGGGAATCTCCCGCACCTTTATATTGACCGTCCCGAGCTCCACTGTCCCATCATCGAGCGTTGAGCCCTTGACGTCCTGTTTGGGACCATCCACAAACCTGCTAGGACCTCCAATTGGGGTGGAGCTCGGAGGGGTGCTGGGCGTCCTAGGGGCTCCAAATCTCGCCGCAGGTCGGGATGGGGTCGACGTTCGACTCGACCCAGGTCCCAGACCTCGATCGGCCTCGGAGGCCCTCAGGAAGGATGTGCTCTTTCGGGTTGAGCATCTGTTGTGTATGTATTACTTCGTTTGTTGTTTTTTCTTTCGAAGAGGAGAGACGAAGAAAGAAAAGGAGAACTAAACAAAAAAAAATTTGTTTTCAGAGCGCCGAAAAACCTCTCCAGTTGAAGGACATTTTCTTTTTTCTATCCATATATTGATATATTTTTTTATATATCTTTTTATATATGTTATTTTATATATATTTTATATGAAGAGAAAAAAAAATATTTTCTAACTAAAGACCGAGAATTTTATTTGAAGAAAATTTATCCTCTCCTATCCATCCTCTGTCCTGTCCCTACGTTTTTCTTCTCGTAAGGTATTTAGTTTCTGTATATCGCTCTGGAGAGCAACGTTGCATTTTTTTCTCTCGGTACCCCGTTTCCTTTGACGTAGTTTGTTCAGTTGCTCATCGGGAGTCGAGTGTGACTTTTATCACTGTTGGTGCTGTTAGTTCCGATTTCTCCATTATGCCTCTCGCAGAAGACGATCCCCGGGTAAGGGTACTTGAGGAACTGATGGAAGTCGATCCTTTCGTGAATTATCTGGTCCGTAATGGTCCTAATTTGTACCATCCTGGGCTGCAGTCGATGTTTACGACTCCTCATCCCAAAACTCCTTGAGACATTGTAGATTATCGTCAGGCCTTGACTCTGCCTGCCATGCGCTCTAACCAGCATTTCGGGCTTGGGTTAGACGATCTTCTCGATGGTCAGCGTTATGCTTGTGAGGCAACTGGTACCCCTTTTTGGCTGCGTCGTCAGGGAGGCGAGAGTGTTGTCGTGCCCGTACTTGAATCAGTAAGTTGCGACTTTCATCATAAAATTTTTTTCTTTGGACTTGTCGGTATCCAGTCTCATTTTCTAGCCTTTCCCATGGGACAAGGTCCAAGAGCTTACCGAATTGTGGCTCACTCTTGCTCTGGAGCGTCATTGCAACGCCCCTTTGCTGTCGGATTCTCGAGCCTGTACCCTCTTCGAGCTTCTCTTCGATGATTGTTGAGATCGGGTGTTTTATATTCTCCATTCAGCTCGTGCACGCAATGCTGCCCGCTTGAGGAACCTCCGCTTATGGTTGTCGGCCGATTTCTGTTTGCCGAGGCTTTTCCTCGAGGCTCCCTGCCCAGTGGTAAGTTATTTTAACCGTTGGATTGTTAATCTATGATTGCTAATGGGAGCAAAAAAATATGTTTTCTAGGCTCCTCATATGTTCCAATATAGAGACGATCCTCTCGAATATTTGAGGTATCTTACCGGGGATTCTACCCTCGGGGATGAGATCATCGACGATCTCGACTGGTACGAGTACTTCGAGTGGGTACGTGGGGATGTTTAGGTAAGCTCGTCTCTGCATTTATTATTTTTCAATAATAAGGGAAACGCTTTACTTGTACCCTCTCGGTATTCTTTGAAAAAACATTGAGAGTTATACTTGAGTATAACCTCCTGTTTTTCTGTCCAGGGCCCGTTTCGCTGACCTCAACGATGGCGGATCGTGTGTCACCACGAAAGAGGGGTGTCAACTTTCCTTCTCAACGGATTTCTCTCTCTTTTGTACCTCCAATTTTTCGTACTTAGACTAAGAGAAAATATAAAGGTTGAGAAGGTATAAAAAGTTGTGTTTTTTTTCTCCCCTTTTCGCGGTCCCTGGGCAATTATAAAATTAATCCTGATTTTCGGGCGAACATGCCGCCTTCCGGAGTCGGGCTTTCTTCAGTTTGTCGCGGTGTAGTATTTTCAGCCCTCTCTCCGTCTGGATTTTTACATTATTATTTTCGAAGATTTCGATGATACGATATGGCCCTTTCCAATCATCGTCCCTTTTTCCCGTCTTTGGTTCTTTACAGAGCCAAACATCCTTTCCTGTTTCAAAAGGTATTTCTTTCACCTTTTTGTCATAATATTTTTTTGACTTTTCTTTCGATTTTATTAAATTTACTCGAGTTTTATCGCGCACTCTCCTCAACCCTTCAGTTAATTCTTGGAATAGTGCTCGATATCGTTTACCCCCTATTCCCTCGAGTGATCTCGCTGATGGCATCCGCAGTTTTACCCCAAAAACTAGCTCGTGAGGCATGTAACCCGTGAACGCTACTATTATATGCGAACATCACCATATCTATCCATTTATCCCAATCTCCACTATCTCCGATCTGAGTTTTTAGGAATTCGGTCAAGACGTGGTAACTGCGCTCGAGAGATCCGTTAGATTGAGGGTGGTACACGGTTGTCAAGCATTGGCGAATCCGAAATAATTTACAAAATTCGGCCGTGATTCCGCTCGTGAAATTCGTACCTCTGTCCGATAAGATTGCTTGAGGTGCGCCGAAAGTGCATATTAGTCTGCGTGTAAGGGCGCGCGCTACGTCCTCCGCTCTCTCCGTTCTCAGCGGTACGGCAAGGGCGTATTTAGTCAGGCAGTCCTGTATGGTCAGTAAATATGCATATCCCCTGTTGCTTCTCCCTGAAGGCTCATAGATATCCATGGATACCTTCTCAAACGCCTTCTCTATCGGTGTGTCGGTGATGATCATCGGATGGCGAGCTTTTTCCCTCATCAGTTTTTTTCGTTGGCATATCTGACAGAAATTCACATAATCTCTGACTCTTTGTGCCATATTCTTCCAAAAATATTGAAGTCCCACTGCATACAAGGTCTTTGTTATGCCCTTGTGTCCTCCTATCGCCGATGTATGTTTCTCCTCCACAATCGAAATCCGATCTTCCTCTACTGGTACTTCGAGTAATCGTGCGCATAACACTACTCGTATGTTGGTTCCTCTTAATATTCCTTTTAGCCGTGTTCTGATGGCTTTTCTCGATCTCTCTGTTAAGGAGTCGGAGTCGTGGGTCATCCTTATTTTTGGCAGTTTTCCGGTGATTACTAATTCGAGGAAAGTTTCGAGGGCTCTTCTAGTATTTTCTTCCAGGACTTTCGCTTCTGAATCGTCCCTGATGACGAGTCCGAATCCGATTCTTCCGGCTTTTTCGAGCCTAATGACCTCTCCTTTTTGATGAACCTGAGAAGTCAGCTGTTCCCATTGTACCCAGTCTTTCTGGACTAATACCCTGAGACAGACGTTGTCCAATTCTCCAGTTGCTGGGAGAAAAAATGCAAAATTCTCCTTCACTTCCGTCAAATGTGTTCGGGAGTATTCAACATTTTCATCGCCTTCCTCTTCTGAAAACTGATACTCCGGTGGATCTTCGTTGAGGAGGAATAAGTCTTCTCCCTCGCTGTTATCAGCATCCATTGGTGGCTCCCATACATCAAAGTTGATCTCATCCAGTGGTTCTCCGTGTTGGCCACTTTCATCTTTCTTTCTTTTCCCTGTGCCGGTTTCCTCTTCGCTGTAATGCACTGGGTCATTGCCTGCATCAGCTGATCCTGGTGTTGCCACTGGGCTCCCTTGGACCATTTCCTCTTCGTCCGATGAGTGCAGTGGGTCCTCGGTGGGCTCGAACACACTTCCGGCTTCACTTCCGGGCTCGGAAGTTTCGTCTCCAGAATATGTCTCATAGGGTATCCGTGGTTGTGTGTTTCTTTTTTGTCTTTTAGGGATATTTTCTTCCTCCTCTGTAGTGATTTCTTCGAGAGGAATTTTTCGTGCACGTCCTCGCTTCCTTTTCTCAGCGAGGATTTTTCGGGGCTGTCCTTGCTCCATGTTCTCGACCGGAATTTTTCGGGGCCGTCCACGCTTTCTTTTCGTCTGTGGTTTCTCCTGAACCTCTACGTTGTCATTCGGGTTACCCTGAGGATTGTTTTGAGGGATGACGTCTCTTCTTTCGATAGAAGTTGTTGGCGTTATCCCGTCTCTTTTGGGTATTTGCAGGGGTGTTCTTTTGGTCACCGCTGCCTCTTGCGGTTCCTGGTTTACCGACACTACTCGGCATTTGGGCACATGTGTGCCGGTATTCCCCCTTTTTATTTTTATTACGTCGGGGGATATCACACCAGTTATTACGTGTGGTCCCACTGTTTGGTATGGTGAGACATTCTTATATCATACCAAATCGCCGACATCCATTTCTGGATAATCGTTTGTGAGGTCTACTATTAATTTAGTAGGGTCCCAATCCGGCGGAGGGTCGTTTACCGTTATGATGAATTCTTCCCTTACAATGTCCGGTCTCGTGTCTCGCATGACTTGGACCTTGTTATCGGGCCACATCATTTCGACCACGCATGGGCCTATCCTTTCGCCGCTTGGTATGATGACATACCATATCGCGTCTCCAGTTTCCGCCTTCTTTCTCAGTGGATTTATTTTGCCAGTTACGGCGACGTTTTGCTCCCGAGTGCTTTCATTAGCCTTGTCAGATATCGGGTTTCGAGATAGCGCGTCCGCGTTGAGATTTAATTTTCCCGGTTTGTATTTAATGTCATAGTCATACTCTTCTAATTCGTTCGCCCAGCAACGTAATTGCGCCCCCGGATCTTTGGTGGACCTCAGCCACACGTGTGGCTAATGGTCAGTTACCAGTGAAAATTTTCTCCCATAAATATACGCCCGAAATTGTCTTATCGCAAAAATAATTGCGAGAAGTTCCTTTTTTGTTGTTATGTAATTTCGTTCAGGTTGCGTCATCACTCATGACACATAGCTTATAGGCAAGTCTTCGCCTATTTTGCCCTGGCTAAGGATCCCTCCGACTGCGTAATCCGATGCGTCGGTTGTAACGACGAACGGCTGAGAGAAATCCGGGTGTCTCAATATTGGATATGACGTTAGCTCGCGTGATTGAATTAAAGGAGTTTTCCTGTTCTTCTCCCCATACGAAAGAAGTATCCTCCTTTAACAGTTTTGTGAGTGGGCGTGCTTTCACCGCAAAATTTTCGATAAATTTGTGATAGTATCCCGCTAATCTGTTAAACTGTCTAATAGCTTTTTTATCTTTCGGCCTTGGGTATTTTAAAATTGGATCTATCGTTTTGGGGTTGGGCCTTATTCCTTCTTCGCTTATGCAATGGCCTAAGAACGTCACCTCTTCTCTCAAAAATTCGCATTTAGAGGGCTGCAGGCTCATTTGTACCTTATGGAGTCTATCTACAAATAATTTGTTTTTTTCCCTGTGATCTTCGAGGGTTTTCCCATAGACTACAATGTCATCCATATACACAAATAAACCTGCACCCTGTAATCCTGACAGGACGACGTCCATTGCCCTTTGAAAGGCTGGTGGGCCGTTTGCAATTCCCATTGGGATTCTAGTGTAGTGGAAGTGCCCCCTTGGAGTTCAGAACGCGGTTTTGGGGCGACTTTCTGGCGCTAACGGGATTTGATGGAATCCTGACACTAGATCGAACGTTGAGAAATACCTCATTCCCCCTAATTGATAGAGGATGTCCGTTATATTCGGCAAAGGATGCGCGTCCGCGACCATTTTTTCATTCAGTCTATGAAAGTAGACGACCATGCGCCATCGCTTTTCTCCATGCGGGAGAATTGTATGGTGATTCAGAGGGTTCAATGATACCGGCTTTTAGCATGGTATCTATTTCTTTGTTGGATTTGTCTCTGATATGGAAGGGCAGGCGAAATTGTCTAACCACGACAGGCTCATCTTCCTTCAATTTAATTTTATACCTTGGGATTTTTGCCTCTTTTAATTTTTCTTCGTCAAGCTTATATACCCAAGGGTTATATTTAACCAAATTTTTCGCTTCTTCCTGCTCTTCCTAATCGAGACCCTCCAATCTAAATATTTCGATGATTTTATCTGCTCTATTTTCCTTCTTTCGATCATTCGAAACCTCTGTTTCACCAAATGCTTTAATTTCCGCTTCAGTCGCGATTGATTCGACTTCTTCTAGGCCAACGAATGGAATTTTAAATCGCTCCTCGGTTTCCCAGGTATTGAAGACATACAAAAAAGCTACACCTTGTTTAGGCTTCACTATCGCATCCCTGAAGTACACCCCTGATTTGATGTCCCTTCGCGGGAGGTAACCGACCTCGGAAGAGGAATTGACTCCGTGTTTATAAACGTGTGTACCCCTTTCCCTATAGTCAAAGTGTCTTCCCCATAGTCAATTTTGACTACCCTACTTTTTAGAAATGGTCTGTCCAGCATCCCATCTTCTATCAGCGGAAAACTCGCGTCGACGACATGGAACTTGTCCTCGACCCCCTCTACGTCCAGAGTTACGTACCCTACTGTCTTCAATCTCCCCGGTGTAACCCCTTTAATTATTATTATTTCCTCGCGATTTATCATTACCTTTGGGCTGAGTTTATCTAACCTTACGAGATTTACGTCAGCCCCCGTATCTACAAAGAATTGACCTCTCCCCCCTCTCAGTTGATTTACTTTTTAATGGAGATTTGAGAGGTACATCCATTACGCGGAAATTTACATGGGCCGTCTTATATATTGTGTTCTGCGCGCTTGACTCGCCCATGTCGCCGAGTCCTGGATCGCGCAGTTTTTCCGGACTCATTTCTAGTTTAAATTTTGAGAGGGGCCGGCGACAGGAGTCGGTTCTGTCTGTTGTCCCTCTCCCTTGGTTTCGCTAGAATTCACGTTTCTTGGAGCTTTTTTTTTTATTTGATGTGACGGGGTTCTGCAATCCCGTGCAAAGTGTCCGGGCTTAGCACACCGATAGCAGCCGTTATCGTTGGTGCTCGGTTTCCTTCCTCGCTTATCGTATTGCTTCCCCCACTTGTACTCTGGTTTGCCTTTGGCGTTGCCAGAGCTGCGTTTCTGTCCGTCGGCTTTTGCGAAATTCGTGGCTTTAATGCTCATTTCTCTCAAATCAGCCTCAAGGGCGTCGTCATCGATTGATTCGACCTTTCGAATTTTTTCCTGCCCTTGAGACTGCTTTGTTTTAGCATGCAATTTTCGAAGGTGTTCGAAATCTTCAGTTTCTTTGAGCTTAGACTCGATCGTCACGGCTATTCCAACGGCTTCATCGAAAGAGGCGGGTGTCAGAGAAAACATCATGTGTTAATGTCTCTTCTGAGTCCCGCAAGAAAAGCCTCTCTCATATTTAATTTTATTCCGTGGATGTTAATGCCGTAATCTGCCGTCGGGTTCGTGTTGACTCGACTCTGCGCTTTTAATTGAAGGGCCCGGAATCGCGCTTCATAGTCCGTCACTGACTCCCCGTATTGTTGATAAAGGCGTGACATTTTCGCAAGAATTTGAGGCAGGTTTTCCCTCGTACCGAACGACAGGCGGAGTTTCAGGACGAGATCGTCGAGTGAATTGATGCTGGTTAATGCGCTTTCTACTGCCAATCTTGCTTTTGGGCCAAATTTCGGCAAGCATTGGTGCAAAAAATTCAATTCGTCTCCCGCTCTTAAGAGTCTGCGTGACATATTTAGGCTCATAATGAACCTTTCTACGTCGTCGCCAACTTCATACTTTGGCAGCGGTCTAATTGCGTTCCTCACTCTCTGATCCTCCCCATACGAGTCTCCCCATACGAGTCTCCCCGCGAGACCTGGATTAACTTGTGGTCCTGTGTTTGTACTCCCAGGATTGTCATGTGAGTTTACACTCTCAACATTTATTCCTGGAGCCGCACTGAATCTTCCCAGGCCAAAGTTTGTTCCTCCAAATCTCGCGGTTACGTCCGACATTGGGCTTCTAAGTCTCACTTCCGGCCTACCGAGTACGCAACCCATATCAAATGTTCGCCCTATATCTATGTCTGGTCTTCCCGTCGCGTAATTTCTGGCCAACGTCGGATTATATGGTCCCAGCCCAAAATCTGGTCTATTAAATCGATACGCTGAGGCCGGTTGCCCTAATCCTAGATCCGGTCTATTGAATCCCGTGAAAATTCCCGGTGTTGGGGGGGTAAATGCGAACGGTTGGGAAATACTAATTGACGTGGGCGCGACCGAACTTGTGCTCATTCTGGAATGTAAGGTTGTGAGTGTTATGGTTGTATTTGCCGTGCATGATGCAACTGATGGATTAGTCGTTGATGCTTCGCAGTTTACCGGTTCCGTCGGCACTCCTGTCATTACCCCGTTTGATACCCCGTCCATGTCTATTCTAACTAATTCTACTCGTGAGAGGTACGGTCTCGAGTCACTGTTCCGTCGGTCGCGTCGACGAGTCCGACTGGTCAAGGATCGCGTTGAACGGGTAGGAGGAATTTTGAGACTTTTTGGTACTTACGCAGACCCAAAGACGGTTAACAGGAGCCAAATATGCATTTTCTCGTCCTGGATCCCGTTCGTTGTCTCTGCGCGTTGCTTCTCTGCTAGTTGTCTCTGCTACCCGATTTAACAGGTTGTCTCTGGTAGTTGTCTCCGCTATCCGTTTTATCGAGTTGTCTCTGCTTTTCGATTTGGCGAGTTGTCTCTGCTTTTCGATTTGGCGAGTTGTCTCTGCTTTTCGAAATTTGGCGAGTTGTTTCTGCTTTTCGTGGGCGTTGTCCCTTCCTCTCTTTCTCTTTCTTTTCACAAATGTAAAATGTTTGACACTCAACCGTATCGGATGAGGTTGAAGCAAGAGACTGAATTGGGTCGTCTGCCCTTTGACCGTCGGCTCTTCTCAGTAAACGCGTATACCACTGAATTCTTCACTGTATCCCTTCAACTTTTGAATCATCACATAAAATTTCCTCGTGGTTGCACTCGATTCCCTGAATGAGTGCCAAACTAGTCGGGCGCCAATGTGACGTTATGAGTTTTACCCGGAGGTAAAACTCAGTGAATGTTTTATATTCCTTTTCCTTGCGGCTATCACCGGCAGTGCGTGGAATCTCCTCTGCACTATACCTTATCACGTATTTCTACACTGTAATCTTTTGATGTGGCCACTTAATCCTCGGCTAACTCCTGCGGTAACTCCGTGGGGAATTCGCTCATTCGAGGGATGTCAGGAAAGGTATCGGGGCTATTATCGTGAAGGTCGGACTAACACTCACGTATTCGGTTGGTAAAAGGATGTTTTATTGGTTACCGGTTAAAATACACGACTGTTCTATTCAGGGGTTGGCGTACGCGTTATTACGGCTCTGACTCTAAAGAAGTCCTCAAAACTTGGCAAAGCCCTAGTTTGCTGAGCTAAGCAGTCTCACGGTTTTCTTCACTAATACTGCTTCGTGTCAACACTGACAGAAACTCAAACAGTCAAACAGTTCATCATCCTGAACTGGACTCTAGCAAAACCGTGGGACTGCTTACCACGGTATCCAAATGACACCGTGGGATTGCTGACCTGTGTCTGGATGACAGGAAAGAGAAATCATATTTCTCGTTCCCACCATCCAGCATTATACTATTATATTATGTAATTACAACTAAATCGACGTATTGATCGATCTCAATACGTCACAACACTAAATAAATAGACAATATTTATACATTGTATTTTCTTGTGAAAATGCTCGTATTGCCATTCTTCTCTAAATCCACTATAGGCCAGTCAAATAAGGACTTTTTTTGGCAGAAATCAAGGATGATAGAAGAAGGATAAAGATCATGAGATATCATGCGGAAGAATGATATGAAACACATACTAAATTTTTGGGATTGCAGCAAACCGGGAAATTGTTTTAAAAAATTCAGAACTGCACAATTAAGCGTCCACGTGATCTTTTTTGCTTTACGCCAACGAAACCGTGATAGATAAGATAAAAATACCTCAAATTCAATTTGTAGAACATGAAATTTTCTACAAAAAAGTCAATGGCGGCATTTTCGTAATTTCAACCGTCAAGCCTCCAAGCGCGCTCAAAGTTGAACTACGAAAAAGCTGATTCGCCGCTAACGCCGAAAAGTCCATTTTAGTTGCAAAATGCAAATAATTTATGAAAAAGTTGATCAAAAAATCATTGAAAAATCAGGATGCATCTTGACCGTTCACAGAATGTCTCCAGGAGAGGAAATTTTTGAAAAAGATTTTTCCATTTTTCAGGAGTCTCCATTTTTCTCTTTTTGCTTCCGAATGGAAGCTTTGTAATCGTTCAAAATTAAGTTTCCAAATTTTTGTGTCGGAGTAACTAAATATGGTCTAAACAGTCTAAATATGCGACTTTTAGATGGTGTCTGTATGTATGTATGTGTCTGTATTTTTTTCTATTTTTGTTTTCGCAATTTTCGTTATAGGAACTCGATGAAATTTCATGAATTTTTCCATGGATATAGACGTTAGTATGCTCTACTCATCGATACCAATTAAAGTTGAATTATTCATAGAGTTGGTGAAATATTGGTATTTTTTCAAAAATCGATATTTCGACGTTCAGTTCATTGTTATTAGAATGAAATGAATCATGGCTTAAAAAATTTGATGCCGATCGCATCTATCACTGTTGAGTTACATGTAGTAGAGTTACATGTAGTTTGTGAGATTTATTTTTTTATTTTTTTTATGATAGACTGGAAAAATTAATAGTCATATGAATGATATCATGGCTCAAAAATATTGTTTTAATGCTTTCTCGATGAAGTGCAAAAATGATGAAAACAGTATCACTATTTATTAAGTTGTATAGTAGCAATATGAAGCTTTAGGTCATATGGAGGTCATATATGATTTATATGAGGTCATATGGGCTCATATGGGGTTATATGAAATGATATGGGTTCATATGAGTGTCATATACGGGGTGTATGAGGTCATATTGGAGTAATATGGCATTATATGGGGGTCACACGGGGTCATATGGCTGTCACTATTCAAAACAATAAAAAATAAGACTAATAAGTTTCAAAAATAGAGAATCCATTGTTAAGGATATCCCCCTGGGTTCTGTTTGTATGGAGATAATTCTCTCTACAGTAGGACGATAGTAGAATCCGGGAGAGAGTTTATAGAGAAAAAGTTATTACTTTATTTAACTAATTCATAATTATTCAGAAAGGATAATTATGAGAATATTACAGTGAAATTACAATAAGAGTATTCAACTCAATTTACGATGACGACTGAACTCCCGAATACTGGCGAGTTCAGCTTATATAATAATTAAGCATGTCATGTTATGACACTGGTCAGCAGTGTTGCGCATGAATGCTGATTTTAATAAAACAATGAGTGAAGCAAGTCGAACTCAATTAATCGTTCAACTGCTTCATTATTAATAATAAATTATTACTTCATATTACAACATTATCTCGGGGCATAACATTCCTCCCCCCTAGGGAAGAAAATTCTTATCATTAACAATTTTCTCCTCCAACAATAGCTTTCCATTTTTGTTTAGACAGTACAATTAAATTACAAAAAAGAAAATTCTTATCATCAGGAATTTTCACCTCCAATAATAATTCACATTTTTGTGCAGACATTACAATTAATTTACAGAAAAGAAAATTCATGTCACTGGGAGTTTTCTCCTCCAACAATGATTCACGTTTTTGTTCAGTACCTATGATTAAACAGAATACTTTCCACACAATAATTCCCATTCGGGAAACGAATACGCAAATCAAATACCAAAATTTAACTCTTCCATGAGTAACATCATTTGACCTTAACACATTTTGTCTGTTGTCTGGTGATTTCAATTTCCTAACTTTGATTTCAAAAAATCTATCTTCCATCTGAAAGATAATGACTTTTATTCCGAATCCTAGTTCCATGAAACGTTGAACTTCTTGATAGCTTCTAAGGATTGTGTTTTCAAAATCAAATTGAATTACAAAAGACTCTCGGAATATACCACTGCTATTTTGAAAGTCTAATTCCTTAGAAAATTTCTTAGAGAAATTCTTGAATCCAAAAATGAAGAGTTGAAATTGATTTGAAATTAGGAAATTTGATTTGACCATACATGATTGCCGATGAAAATTATACCGTTGTATTTTCTTACCACAAATTATTCTCAATCGTGCTGAGTGAATAATATTCAGTCTTAAATGTTTGATAACCTGATATAGCTGACACGGCCGGTTGAACCGTTGGTCAGTCGAATGTATGACCAAACATCCATTCATCACCTCCTCACAATGAACTCCGTGAAGTCTCCAATATATGCAGTGTGAAGATTCATCTTCTGAGAATTCCTCTAGATGTGCCGAATTTTTAGCTTTTATGTACTCGCAGATTTTCAGAAGCAGATCTCCGTTGTTATCCGCAATACTTTCATAACCTTCTGCAACGGCTGGACCATTAAGTTGTTGCGGTTCATTTCTTTCCACTATCTCTGGAGAAATCCTGCTTCTCCTCCCCTTTTGAAGGAAAATCAAAATGCTTCGAATGGAAATTTCTTGATTTTCCCCATTCTCAATGCATTCGATTTTCCGCAGTTTCATCAAAAATTTCTTTATATCACGTTTACGTGTATTTTGAGGCTGCTGATGAAGCTTTGTGATAATCGACAGTTTCCTTCGCCACTGCTTTTCGTCAGTCCAAATCTTGACTTCGTCGAAAAAGGTTGTTTCGCAAAAAAGAAAAAATTCAGTGGCGATGCCCAGTGCAGTGAAAAAGTGTTCTCTCTGTGGGGACTTATCTCGATGTACCCGTAAACAGTCAAAATTCACCAAGTCGCACGAGTCTGCATCGCAAAAGTGTTTACGAAGACGATTGCGACGATTGAAAAAATCCCCTTCGATCCCTTCAAAGTCTGAAGTTCCCCACGGACGACGATTGACCCGTGTAACACCTTCAGGATCAAGATCCCCAACTAAGTTTCTCGGATCGTTGACTC
>NW_021680640.1:294946-320629 GCF_001412515.2 Diachasma alloeum
GAAAGAATCTCGGCATTATTTCGCTTGATGGCATTAATAGTCGCTTCCCATACGAATGAGTTTTCCATCAGAGAATTACAACTCTCAACGTCTCCGAAAAGTCTTCGACTGCGCCTCAATGAGGATAATCCAACATCAACATTTGAAACAAAAATGTTGAGTATGGTCAGGCAAATGACGTCAGTGAGTGGAATGACCTCTGCTCGAGTCCCAGCCTTCAGACGTACGCCTGCAATGATTTCCACATTGTGCTGAGTCTGGAGTCTGGTGTCGTTGCAACATTCTGTTTGCAAATTCACAACACCTGTGAAATATTCTGTGAACACCAACTCGAACTCATGCTGCTCTGATACTCTTCGAGTTCTTATTGCACTCGTTCCTTCGACCTTAGGGCCTTGGGACCCTTTCAGAGATTTCGGAGAGATTATGATGCAGCTGCCGAAGTTGTCTGGACGGTCCCTGCATTCTCTCAAGCGAACAATCTCCTCCATTGGCCTTCTTGTAACGTCATAATTCCGTAGAATTCTCCTTGAGAACCATCTTGGCATTGGTGAGAACCCTTGACTCTTTTTCCTAACACCCGTGAAAGGTTTTTCCCTGTGAGAAATACTAGTTATAATCAAAGCACCATCAATCAGGCATTTCTGAGCTAGATAGAAAGGACAATATTTCCCTTTCCCCTGAGGATCTTTCTCGTCCCAACGAAGATCCCCAGAATCCATCCTTTGCTCGTCTGCCTGAGAATCTTTCTCGTTCCAACGAAGATTCCCAGAACTTGCACTGCATTGGTCCGCTTTGCACCAATATTCTCCCAGTTCACCAGTGGTATACTTATCTGCTGATAAGATGCATGAGAGGATGAAAACGTTCTCTGGTTCAAGGCGCGCAAAACGCTCCTCAATTCCTAATTTACAGAGATGAATCTCAACTCCGTCCTCTCCATTCATTAACCTGAGACACTTGCTCGTAGACCCCTCTTGAACATCACCGATATCCTGGTCTGGGATCTCAGAAATTTTGTAATCCTCTGACCATAGCACAGGATAGAGACTTAAATCTGCATTCGTGGAGTTTGCAAATATGGCCTTCTTAGGATCTACAGTCCATTGGATAGCCCCTAGTGCCACCTCTGATGCAGTGGTAGATCCATTCTCAATCCCTCTTTCAACTGAGATTTGAGAAATCCACCAATTAGAGTCTCCTCCTGATCCATTGATGTCCTCTTCTGGTACATCAAGCTGCCTCTCAGGTTGACGCATGCTGGAACAACTTATTAATGCGAGTGAGCCTCCGATGACCTCTTCACTGCTCTCTAGTTTCCGAAAGTCAATAGTTTCTGACTCAATTTTTCTCGGATTCGTTCCAACAATGAAGAACAAAATTGTCCCTGAACGTTTAGTTAACTTTCCCAAACGTTTACTCAGCGGTAGATTCACTTGTTTGCGATCCTTGGATGCTGCTACCGTTCCTGCGTCATGACAATGACTATTGAAGCCAAATCCATTGGAAATACAAATTTTTCCTGACTCTGCCAATTCATCTTTTTTTCCAGGCATCCAAGTCCGCATCTGTCCTTCCCGCCAAGGAAGAAAAATCTGTTTTTGTGATGAATTCCATCGGCGAGATTCTGCCTCACTTAAAATCTCAAGATGCTGTTCCCCTTGGTAATTTTCCTCAACAGTAGATAACTTCTCACGTGGCTGTTCAATTATCCTGATGCAACCAGAGTGATTGTCTCTTGCGATGAGCCTTTTTCTGGGAACGTTTGATTGCTCAATTTCTACCCCTGCCTCTGGCGAGATTTTATCAAGGTTTTTGCTTTTTATTGATGCTCCATCGGCTGACTCGGTCAAAAATCGCGTTATCTTCAATTTGGAAAATCTCAGTTCAGACCCATTTATTGATAAGGCCCTCCCTGGGATTATTCTAACATCCAGGTCCACTGACTCCAGGAAATCTTCACCTAGAATTCCCCCCGAGCATGGAAAATGATCAGGAACTACGTGAAAAATGTGTCCCAATTCTTCTTGTCCAAGCTGGAAGTATATAATGACTTTACCGAGCGTTGAAACTCCTCGGTCAGCAATTCCCCACAATACGTCAGTGTCCTCGATCAACGAAATTCCGTACCGTAGTTTTCCGATTTTTATTACAGAAACAGCCGCACCTGAGTCCACTAGAAATGCCGTGCGTTTCCTGAGTTTTTCAGCCTCTAAAACAATATGATTTCGATGATCCTGTTTCTTGGCTGGTCTAATTACTCGTTTCGCGCTCTGCGTTCGTTCCAGGTGTCTCAAGACGTTGTTTGAATCATCTTCAATCTCATATGTCATCACCCTATAATTTTCTCTGAAACGTGGTTTTAACTTTTTGGGTGCTACAAATTTATTTTTATTCCCCTGTTTGGTATAACCGTTGCTCTTGACTTCAGCCTTATTTCGATTCAGAATGGCCTCAATTTCTGCTGAATCAGAAATTCCAAGTCGTTTCTTCAACTTGCGACAAACATAGGCGTTATGGCCTTCATATCTGCAGTATCTGCATATCTCCCGATATTGACTGCTGTTTTCAGGGTATTTGGAATTCGTCTGAATTACCACATCATTTTGCTTTAATGAAGAGATTTCACATTCTGCTGTTTTGTGTCCCTCTTCTCCGCAGTTGAAACAAATGTCCATTTTCTGTTGACACTGTCGCTGGTTTTCCTGCGCCTTTTGTGTCTTATCTTCAAGGGAAACTTTCCCTTTTGCAAAATCTGGATGATTGGCTTCTGCTAAGGCGTTGTCCTCAATCGCCCGCTTCATTAAGCCCTCGTAGCTCAAAATTCCTGCAGTTGACGACACGTATTGCCCCGTGTCCCACTTTGAATTTTGTGCTGCGCTCAGCAACATTGCCTCCTCGAGCTCCGCTGCCTTTGCCCAACACTTGTGAAATGATTCAAATTCCATCAATTTCACCTCGCGCTGAATCGGCTTTGTTAACCCCAATGTGAAATAAATTTCGGCTAACTCCAATGCCAACCCTTCGACACGAGCTCCAAATGCGTTCACACACTCATCTGTGCCCTGCCGAAGGCTGAAAAATTCCAGATGTAGCTCTCTCAGAATATCATCTATGGCCTCTGTCAAATCCGTACTCCCGTACGCAGACCCTGCCAAAATTTCTTTGCTGCTCGGTACCAAAGGGGCTGTACCATCTATAGCCTCTGCAAAATCAACATCTTCGATGCCAGGTGTGCCGATGACAACCGTCGCAGCCTCCTTGGCCGCACTCGTTATACCGACCGCTGACAACGAACCTGGTACGTCTACCAGTGCTGGTGCTCCGACCAGTTGCTGTGTTGTGCCTGGCACGCCGGCCAGGGCTTCCTCAATAATTGACACACTTGCTAGTGTCTTTGGGCCCATTTCAACAAACTTTATGCCTCTACGAGACACACTACGGACTCCTTTGGAAATTGACATTCCCTCCAGAGTCTCATCAAGTCGTACCATGTCTACAGTACTTCTCAATACTTGAGAGACCACAGACTGCAATGGGAATTTTCCGGAATTACCCCCATTCTGACGACATATATTTCTGCTTGCGCTCTGTATTTGCGAAGCCATTATTATTTCCGTAGCAAGTCACAGAAATAATCTACAATACAGCTAAATAATTATTCAATTATTGAATGTTTATCAGCTCCTTAGATTCCCCTCCCCCTTTAGAAGAGAACAAGTTTGACCGTTAAATTTGAGGACAAAGTCAAACCTTGTACTATTCGGTTGAATAGGTTTTCTGGATCCCAGAACGTCTCTCAGTACGATTGGAGTCCCTTCCTGCTGGTCTATCCCAGGAATCGATAGCTTTTGAACCTCAAAACGTCCCTCAGTATGATGAGAATTCTCTTCTGCTAGTCTATCCAAGGATAGTCTTCTCGCTCCCTCGATGAAGAATAAATCTCGAAGGATAAAAGTGTACCTCTAATTCTCTAATATTCCCCGAATTATTCTCGTACCCTACTGTAGTCGTTGGCAAGAGTTGATCAGGCCCTGCCTTCGAAGACACCGCTGCCACCAAATATGTTAGGGATATCTCCCTGGGTTCTGTTTGTATGGAGATAATTCTCTCTACAGTGGGACGATAGTAGAATCCGGGAGAGAGTTTATAGAGAAAAAGGTATTACTTTATTTAACTAATTCATAATTATTCAGAAGGGATAATTATGAAAATATTACAGTGAAATTACAATAAGAGTATTCAACTCAATTTACGATGACGACTGAACTCCCGAATACTGGCGAGTTCAGCTTATATAATAATTAAGCATGTCATGTTATGACACTGGTCAGCAGTGTTGCGCATGAATGCTGATTTTAATAAAACAATGAGTGAAGCAAGTCGAACTCAATTAATCGTTCAACTGCTTCATTATTAATAATAAATTATTACTTCATATTACAACATTATCTCGGGGCATAACACCATTCGGAAGCATATTGCTAATTTGTTAGCAACATAAACTATACCCATATACAGAAAATGCGATTATCAACTTGTTTTTCATTTTTTAATCAAAATTTGCCATAATATAACTTTCGATCCAGTTATCTTCTTGGAATAAGAATAAAGGGTGATTTTTTTTCGTTCTCTCCTCTCCATTTTCACTTTTCTCACCTTTTCACTCAACTTTCATATTGAACTTATTATTTGTTGATAAACTAAAAAAACTGCTATTTTTTCAATATATAATCTAACCAGAAAAATTTTTGATCAAGCTCGGCAGTCATTGGAATCAATCTGAATTTTTTCATATTTTTCTTGGCATTTGTTAACGTAGATTTTTAATAATAAAAGGAAAATTTTTCGATTTTTGTCATTTTTTTAATGTCAAAAAATTCTTTGATTTTTTTTCAATTTTTTGATGTTTTGGTATTTTTTTATATTTTCAATACTTAGTGAGCTATGAGTTATTTTAGATTTAGGGAAATATTGTCGGGTGCGTCCCACTGCACGCGCTTGATCTTTCCACTCTTCACATTCTCCGCATAAATGAATAAATTGATTTAAAAAACAAGCTATACCTTTTATCATCTTCATTCTCCCAACCCTGAGTTGCTCAATACGCACAGGAGTTCAAATTACAAGTTCCCATTAAGTTTGTGCACTATAGATAGTTGACAAAAATTTTTTTGGTAAGTTTTTCATATTTTTGGAGGAAATTAGCGAAGGAAACATTTGCAGAAGTTCCGCTACGCGGAGAATGTGGAGAGTAGGGTGATCAAGTGCGTGGGGTGGGGCGCGCCCGACGACAATATTTCCCTAAATCTGAAATAATTCATAGCTCGCCAAGTTTTGAAAATATGAAAAAATACAAAAATATTAAAAAATAAAAAAAAATCAAATAATTTTTAGACAGTGAAAAAGTGACAAAAATCGAAAATTTTTCCTTTTATTATGAAAAATCTACGTTAACAGTTGCCAAGAAAAATATGGAAAAATTTAAGATTGATCCCAATGACTCAAGTTTAGGATAAAGCTACCGAGCTTGATCAAAAATTTTTCCAGTCAGATTATAGGGGAGGGTGGGGCAAAACGGCCCCCCTTCAATTGTCAATAACTTGTGAATGACATTGTGAAAATTCCCAGTTTCAACTTCATTTTGAAGATAATTTTTCATTCTTCAAAACGAGCTCTAACTCATCCCAATCGGATTATTGAATCGGAAAATATTGACGATTGAAGGGGGGCCGTTTTGCCCCATCCTCCCCTATATTGAAAAAATAGCAATTTTTTTAGTTTATCAACTGCGTACGTTCGTGTCACGAGTGTCAGCGCTGCAAAGTGCAACAGCAGGCCCCGCTCGGACAAATGGGGCTCCGAGCAATCGAGAAACCATGGTCTCGTATCTCAGCTGATATAATGAGCCCCTTTACACGCAGTAAATCGGGACACCAGTATATTCTAGTGATCCAGGACTTCTTCACGAAGTGGATAGAGGTACGAGCCCTCCGCAAAGCTAACGGAGCGGCCATACGGAAAGCCTTAGAGGTGACGATCATCTATCGATGCGGAGCTTCTCGAGAATTGCTCACCGACAATGAAACCGAGTTCGTCAACAAGGACTTGAAAGCTCTCGCTGCTTCTACAAACATGAAGCACCGAACGACCCCGCCTCATCACCCACAAGCGAACCCCACCGAAAGAGTGAATCGTTCGCTAAAGGCAATAATCAGGGCGTATGTGGAAGCTGACCATCGAGATTGGGATTGTCATTTAGATGCGTCCAGATTCGCATATAACACAGCTCAACATAGCTCACTGAAAGCCAGTCCCGCTTTCGTCAACTTTGGCCACGAGCCAGAGCCCGCAAATTCACTGCGACGCAAGATCGAAGGAGACTTAGAATTCGCAGAGACCCCCCCACAGGTTTGGGTCGAACGAATGAGACGCCACGACACCTTAAGACTGGCGTTCAAACACGTTTTGGCGGAAGCCAACGACAGACAGGCACAAGCTTATAACTTGCGCCGAAGAGCGGGCGAACACGAGGTCGGCGAACTAGTCCTGGTTCGCAACCACGAGCTCTCGAGTGCTGCCAAGCATCGATCAGCCTCATTGAACAAACCGTTCAATGGACCCTTCGTAGGCACGAAGAAACACTCCAGAAATTTCTACGATGTCTCTGACCTAGCCGGCCGAAATTCCAAAGGTGCGTCCATAGTGGACTTAAAGCCTTACAAGGAATCCCGAGACGATCCGCCGACCAACGAGTCGGACGATGAGCTACTCCGGGAGCTGTAGACCTGAGGCCTTAGGTTTCGGGTCAAAACCTCTCCCACGGACGGAGGTGTGTAACGAGATTTTATCTCGTGCCGGGGTAAATATATTACCCTGCGGAAAAATAAGAGATATTAATTGAAAGACCTAAAAGAGAGAGAGAAAGGCAAGGAACGACATCTAGCGGCTAGCTGCAGAAGCTAAGACGAAGATGAGAGAGACATCTGACGACGGCCGAGGGCCGCTCGGAAGGTGAGAAGACCATGAAACACTAATACTGAGATGCGCGGCTGGGCGTAGCCGCGCCCCTCGATATTACTGTAAGCTGTAGATACCCAGTCGCCATATCTAGAAACTCGCCCAGCTGTGTTAGGGAGTTCAGGACCGACGTACAGGCGTTCCAACTGGGCGAATCTAGAGGCACTATCGACTTAGCCTAGGGACCAACGGCTAGGTGCACTGAAATGTAGTATATACTGGAAAGGGCACTGCCATGCTAGGCCCGTAAGCGGAAAACGAGCCAGAGAGAGGTAGATTTTCAAGGATACCTGTCTCACTCTAGCAGGCGTTGCGCATGCGTGGAACGAGCATGTACATGCGAATTAAAAAACTTATGTACTCTGAGTGGTGCACACTCAATTGTTGCTATTTACGTCTTGGCGATAATTGTCCCATTGTGAGAATAAAAAAATATTCTCTAATCCACGAACAGCTATTTCGTAGAAAATTAGAGGAAAAATCGTGTATTTTGATATTGTCTTCATTGGATTTCTCTTGTATTCTTCATGCATTAAAAAAATTCACAACTACAATGTTCTTATTTTTTATTGCAGTATTGGGACAACTAGATATAAACAGATTCCAATTCAACTCGTCGACACACGAAGCATATTCCTGAACTTGAGAGTCCCTGGAATTCCCTCAAAACAAAACCTATATCATTCAATTTATACTTTCTGTTTCAGGAATTATATTGGACATACCTAAATTTCAAAATCCGAATACTGATGACGATATCGACTCAGATCTGGATTTCGATACACCTTCAGATTAATTGAACAAATAATCTCTTGAATTGTATATTTTTTTGTATTTTTCCCATGTGGAATTATTTTAATTAAATTGTAAATGGCCCGAGTATTATTACATTGGAAAAAAATGATCAATTCTATGTTATAATCATGCAACAACAAAAATTGAACGTCAATACTGAATTCTATACGTTCTAGAAGGTAAGAAAACTTTTTGAGCGGACGGTACAAGAGAGATAGGTATCCTTGAAAATCGCCCCTCTCTGTCGGCTCGCGTCAGGCGGATCAGTGCCCTTTCCAGTATATACTACATTTCAGTGGCTAGGTGAGAGGACTAGCGCTCCCTCGATTGCCGTCGAGCTGATTGGTGGTGGTGGGGTAACGGATGACCCACCGCCGCTGAGATGTTCAGACTAGGGGGAGAAGGCCCTAGGAGATTTCGAAACAGTCGGTGACAGGCGCTTGATTCGAGCGGATGGAATCGTCCGGTCATCGATGATAGCTGGTAGTGGCTTGAATCCGTAAGGATTCTTAAGGGGACGCTGTCTCTGAGAGTCAGAGACAGCGAGAGAATGGGACGCTCAGCGTCCCATACATAAAGAACAGAATTGCTTTGGAGTCATGGAATGCTTCGTTCCGTGATTCCAGGGATTCATGACCCGGGACGAGGGGAATGGAGGGTGCGGGAGTCCGTGGATGGGGAGTAGTGCAGACTCCTGGACATCCGACTTCGCGGGCCTCCAGGACTAGTACTCCGGGTGTTGACCCGTGATGAGATTGCTTTTACCGAGCATTGGGGTTAGTTGGGGTGGACTCTCGGCCAGTGAGATCGTCTCCAGGGGCCGAGGTCGCATCCGCCTCTCAGTGTTCGGCGCCCTGCGGGGTGAGAAGGATTCGCAGGTAATTCGCAGCTTCTCCAGGTTCGAGCCCTCTTGAGGAGGATAGGAAGCGTTATGGACTGTTTCAAACGTCTTGGACGGGGAAACAAGGGAATTTTCCCTTGAAAGAACTATTTCGTTATTTCTGGGGTTGAATACACCCAGAGTAGGGAAATGGATTTTGCTCCGACATTGGTGGACCTCGCCCACTCTACCGTTCATGCTGATGCTGGCTCGGCATTGTTAGCCCCACCACGAAAGTCCTCAGGGTCGACAAGTTATCCTCTGAGGCCGGTTTACCGTGGGATTTTCCGTGAAAATCCAGCTGGCGCCCGACTTAATTGAGCGATAGAGGAGATGCCCAAAATAGTTTGGGATATTTGCTGGTGAAGCACCGGCAAAAATCCTTTACACAACAAATAATAAGTTAACTATGAAAGTTGAGTGAAAAGGTCAATAAAGTGAAAATGGAGAGGAGAGAACGAAAAAAAAATCACCTTTTGTTCTTATTTCAATAAGATTACTGGATCACTGTAATCTAATTTATTGTTCAAAGATACAAAATCTTTATCTACAATGTGTCTACGGGGGTCGGAGTTAACAGTTTATAACTTCACATAAATACATACGAATAGTCGAAACTCATATTCTCTAATATACGTGCGCGTTTGATGCAGCAATTGACAGTGTAGTAAAATATTGCTTTCATATGAGCTATCTTACAAGGCGCTAGAAGTTTCTTGATTTCTAATGTTGCTGAATCATTTAAACCATTTGACCAATGAATATTTTTATTACTATTGTGTATGCACTTAGCTAGTTTCATTCTTTCGCCATCAAAAGCACTGCATCGTAAAATAAAATGCTCAATTGAATCATTTTCTTGATCCTGACATGTTGGACATTTCAAATTGGGAGAGAATTCCTAGGTGTTACTATCCACATACAAATTGCTGAAATAATTACTGGCTAGCTTCAGTTGTGCTATTACTTTTTTCATCGCAAGTGGTACCTGCTGATGCAAGTAATCCTTTCTCTTAATTTCGGATACAATCCTCGATTGCAGATAGTGAGCATTATTTACAATCAGATCCCTTTCTTCTATTAGCTTCATTTCATACTTCTCTAATAAAACATCGCCGTCCCTTAGCCACACTTTCCAATCTAAACACTCTCTCAGCTTTATGCTAACATCCATATCAATAGAGTCAATAAAATTGAACACCTGTGCCACCCTGGCACCACTATTACTGGATCAAAAGTTATGTTATGGCAAATTTTAGTTGAAAAATAAAAAAAAGCGAAAAATGGGGACTCCTGAAAAAACGAAAAATGGTTTATAAAAAAATTCCTCTCCTGAAGACATTCTGTGAAGGGTCAAGATGCATCCTAATTTTTTTCAGATTTTTTAATCAACTTTTTCATAAATTATTTGCATTTTGTAACTAAAATGGACTTTTCGGCGTTGGCGGCGAATCAGCTTTTTCGTATTTCAATTTTGAGCGCGCTTGGCGACTTGACGGTTGAAATTACAAAAATGCCACTAGTTACTTTTTGATATGAAATTTTATGCTCTACAAATTCAGTTTTATGCATTTTTATCCGATCTATCACAGTTTCGTTGGCGTAAAGCAAAAAATGTCGCGTGGACGCTTAATTTTGCAGTTTTTAATTTTTTTAAACAATTTCCCGGTTTGCTACAATCCCAAAAACTTAGTATGTGTTTCACATCATTCTTCCGCACGATATCCCATGGTTTTTATCCTTCTTCTATCATCCTTGATTCCCAAACCGTAATTTGACTGGCCTACTAGCTACGGAGATATTTTCAAAATTATCAGACAATTCGTTATGCAGCTGATTTTGCATTTCCGACACTACACTCACTGAGCAAATGGCGAACTACTCGAGCGATTTTATGACGTCATGACTGATAAGTTGATCTCAAAAATGACTGATTTCCAATTAATTATTACCAATTATTTATGCCATACTTTATGATAATTTTTTATGTTTGACCATTTATTTGTATATTTTATGTATACATTTATTTATTTATAGACTTTATGTATCTATATATTTCTTACTTTCGAACACTCGAAACACTAAATATATAAATTATAAGCCTCGCCCTCGGCGGGGCCTGAAGAATGAAATTCGAGAAATAACCCAGTGAAATCCTAGGAAATTCTGTAGAACTTATATTATCATTCTATTGAACTTAGTTTCATTCTTCAGAACTCGCGCTGTGACCGTCGCGCTGCCTTTTTTAGATTTACATTTGTAGCTTGAAGAATCGAGCTTTGAAAAAATTGAAAAAATTGGAGTGCCTAGTTTGAATCATTTAGAATGAACTAGCCAGGTTCTCATACCCTGAAAATCCATCAAGGCTACAAAAAATAATAATTTGTCGAGGCTCATATGTAAAAGCGGCGCCACGCCGTCCAGTGCGAGCAACGGAGTGTGCGAGATTTACAATCGCTCTGTTGCCTTCATCCGCTAACCGCACGCTCGACTCACACCTATGAACGTGACAACGCTGCGTTACTAAAAGCACGGGCGGCGCAACGCTAACACCACGAGTAACAAATGTCGGCGGCTGAACGCGAGTTCTGAAGGGTTAAAACGTTATCGATAAAAATAGGAAAAAATGGCATAAGACAATTGCAAATATTGAGTGAAAATTAAATAATGCGTATTTTATTTTCTACAAATTATCCTGCGCGTTCAATATTGTTGATGAAAATGCGTCTGGAGATTAGATGTAATGATAAGGACAAAAATAAGGATGAGGAAAAGGATAAAGAAAAGAACAGGGTTATAACAAAATTATACCTGCGGATGAGATAAAAAACTTCATTCACATATATTCGGAGATGAAAAATTCTTAACAAATAAGAAATTTTGTCTTTTTTTTCAAGTTCAGAAGGTTAAATATCAAAAAATTATTTCATATTCATTTTCATATCCATTTCAGTTGTACAGAGGGGCGATGTCGGCAGAGAGGAAGAGGGAGAACGAAACTTGACCGCTGAGTTAGGGCCCTCGCTCCGTCCCTCTGTTACTTTGGGTTTGCTCGACAAACCCGGGTCGTAAACATCTGGCCCTTGAGTTTTATTGCACTCAACAGTTTGGATGAGAAGAAATGAGGAAATATTTTCCTCTTTCCCTTCTTTGTTTCGCAAACGTTCGCTATACATTCGCTACGTTCGCTAAACATTCGCTAACCGACGCACGGGTTTCCGAGATATTTACAGAACAATTGGTAATCCGTGGCTTTCTAATGAAATCATTAAAAAATAACATGTTTCGAGAATTGTTGCAATTTTCAAGATTTTAAAATTTCATGATGATTTGGAAATCAGTTTTTGGGGGAAACCTCGGAATTAAAAGGAGATTGCCGAATTTTAGTAACGACCTTTTTCGTTGAGAAAAATGAGAGCTACAAAAAATGACTTTAGAAAATTTTGCCATCTCTCTTAGATTCCGAGATATTTAGCCAGAACTAAAATCTGTAGAATATATGTTGTTACCCTCAATGGGACTGAAGCGGAGGAGTGGGGGAGGGCCTGAGGGTGCAAAGCTCCGCTACAAGGGAGAATAGAGAGTTATCCCTATACGGGGATACGGTACGCCAATACGGTACGCGCAGGGCCCAGTATTGGCAGTGTGTTTATAGTGTGTTTACATTGTGTTTTTAGTGTGTTTATAGTGTATTTTTAGTGCAATTTGAAGTGCAATTTCATCGAACAATTATGGATCGTTCACCAAGGAATAAAAAGTTAAGGGCTATTGAAGGTAAGCCCGTCACATTCTTCGTATGTAGCCTCCCCAGTTTGGAGACATCAAGGGGGTAAAAAAACAACTAAAATACGGGAGGAGCTTGGATAAATCAATTTCAAAAATCTTTAAAAAAATGTTATTTTTGATAAAACATAATGAAACGCGTTTGAGGTGATCTGAAAAAGAGAAATAATTTGGAAAACTATTTCAATATACGAGCTGCGCGCCAGGTATCCAACCAAGATGGCGGCGCCCATACCTGTCAACAAACTCGAAAATTGAATATTTTAATAAATTTAATATTTTCAAAAATTATTTATACATTTCAAACCTCAACTCGTTTTATACTGTTGTTATAGAAGTGGAAGGCAATTATTCCATCGTTAGTCTATACGCTATACCATCTTTATGTGGACATGAAAAGGGCGGCAGGATTTGATGATCGGAATTTATGTTTTCGGGGGTAGAGAATCCGAATTGCTTGGTGTTTTTGCGATCCCATTGGGCAATTGTTAGTTATAAACAATTTTACCTCAATTTTTGATGAAAACACAATTTTTCATTCAAACCATGAAACATACCGAAAAATGTTTCAAATAAAAGTTATTCATCTTTTTCATACGGACAAAACTCTTTTTGATTTATCGAAATCGGCCTAGTGGTTCGCACGATATTGGTCAATTAGTGGCCATTTTTAATGAGCAAATGATTTTTTATGAAAACGATAAGAGATATCGGAAAACGTTTCAAAAAAATTTGTTCGTCTTTTCAATCCAAACAAAATAGCTTCTGATTGATCGAAATCGGCCCGGCGGCTCGCGCGCTATCCGCTAATTAGTGGGGGTTTTTAATGAACAAATGATTTTTTATGAAAACGATAAGAGACATCGGAAAGTGTTTCGAATAAAAGTTGTTTGTTTTTTCAATATAAACAAAACAGCTTTTGATTTATCGAAATCGGTTCAGTGGTTCGAGCGCTATCCGCTAATTAGTGGGCGTTCTTAATAAGTGCTACGGACAAAGATGCTTGTCAATCGAACCACACACTATCTCTAGTAAGTCTTGAGGTTTTGAAAACTGATGACATTGAATAGGCTGACGTACGAATTATGGTACATGTGACACACGCAGCAATGAACGATCGAAAGAAAATTTTAATTTCCTCTTGTGACACTGACTTATTTGTCCTCGCACTTTATTATCATCCCTTCTTTGAACAAAGTGGAATAAAGGTATATGACGAATTTTATTATATTTTTCCATAAGTAATTTTTTTTCCATCACAGGAACTTTGGATAACTGTTGGTTCCGGAGCGACGAAGAAAATCGTTCCTCTTCACATAGTTGCTTCTCATTACGATTTCGATATCTTTCAATGTCTACCGGCAGTGCATCATTTGACAGGAGCTGATTATACCAGTGAAGCCGGGCGAGGAAAACGCGCAGCTTGGTATGCTCAACCAGAACTCTATCTGACTAACTTCTCATGCGGTATTTCTCAATCACTCAATTCTTTTTCACTTCATTTTTCACTTGAAAAAATTCTCATGATTGTTTGTATTGAAAAAACAAACAACTCTTATTCGAAAGGTTTTCCGATATCTTTTGTCGTTTTCATAAAAAATCATTTGTTCATTAAAAACACCCGCTAATTAGTGGATAACGCGCGAAAGACTAGGCCGATTTCGATAATTCAAAAAGCGTTTTTTTTGCGTGAAAAAGACGAACAACTTTTATTTGGAACATTTTTCTGTATGTTTCATGGTTTGCATTAAAAATCATTTTTTTATCAAAAATTGAGGTAAAATTAATTATAACTAACAATTGCTCAATGGGATCGCAAAAACACCAAGAAATTCGGATTCTCCACCTCCGAAAACATAAATTCCGATCATAAAATCCTGCCGCCCTTTTCATGTCCACAGAAAGGTGGTATAGCGTATAAGCTACGTTGTGATTTTTTTTTGCCGATATAAAAATCACGATGAAAGTGGTGAAGATCCAAGCGGACAAAGGACGCGTAGTATGTTAAACGCTAAAAAAAATTAATTCGGTTGGTACGTATAAATATTTCAACATGAATCTTTAATTTAATTAATGTCTGTCATATGTATAATCGGGATAAATTTCTTCCTCACTGTTTTCATTTTCTTCCTCTTTTAGTACCCAGGCCCAGGAGATTACCAATGGACATCACTCTGCAACCAGAGATATCCACAAGAGACACGATAAGACACGACAACAAGACCGAAGAAGAGAAAGGACGCGGAGTGTGTTCGACACCCAGAAGGATAAATTTTTTTTTTTTTTATTAATTGAGAAGGATAAATTTGATTGGTAAGTACATGCACAATAAATATCTGCCTTCACACTATTTTGATTGTCTTCTATTTTCAGCACCGGGGCCCAGGACATTACGGACGGACATCATCACTCGGCAATCAGAGATTGCGCTCACATCAACTCCCCAAGTAACAAGGGAACGACGGAAGAGCACCCAAGAAAGGAAGGAATACTTCCGAAACAAGCAGCGGGAGATTTGGGCAATGAAGAAAAGGATTGCCCATCTGGAAAAGGTAATATTATTGATATTTCTCAATAATCATACCCTAACATGGACCTTTTTTTTTGCAGACTCTGAGGAACATGGAGAAGCAGAGTGAGGTTTACTCATACACATATCACTGGCCACCAATGTTTGTGACACCAAGCCATCCAGCCCTTGATGGTACCACCAACAGTATGGCCACTGCTGTCATCGCCGTTTCCCATGCCCCTCCGCCACAATCCATTTGTTTAATAAAACAAAATCAAAAGTCGGTAAAAGTGTTTTTCTATTTTTTAATCATCTTTCTTCTCGTAATTTTCCACTCTTTCCACTCTTTCCATGCTTGCTCAATGGTGGAAGAACTGTTGGACATCTTTGGTATGCCAACAGTCACTTTGTCACGTTCTTTATATTTTCTTTTTGGCTCCTGCCACCGTTTATTTGTTTAATTTATCATATTTTTTCGCTCTCATGACGGGAAAATGATAAATTGAACAAATATGCTTGCTCAACGATGGCAGAGCTGTTGGACATCTTTGGTGTGCCAATTGTCACTTTGTGACATTCTTTCTATTTTCTTTTGGCTCCTGCCACCGTTTATTTGTTCAATTTATTATATTTTTTCGCTCTCATGCGTGAAAAAATGATAAATTGAACAAATATGCTTGCTCAACGATGGCAGAGCTGTTGGACATCTTTGGTATGCCAACTGTCACTTAGTGACATTCTTTATATATTTTTTGGCTCCTGCCACTGTTTATTTGTTTAATTTATTATATTTTTCCGCTTTCATGCGTGAAAAAATGATAAATTGAACATATATGATTGCTCAACGATGGCAGAGCTGTTGGACATCTTTGGCGTGCCAACTGTCACTTTGTGACATTCTTTATATTTTCTTTTGGCTCCTGCCACCGTTTATTTGTTTAATTTATTATATTTCGCCGCTCTCATAAGTGAAAAAATGATAAATTGAACAAATATGCTTGCTCAACGGTGGCAGAGCTGTTGGACATCTTTGGCGTGCCAACTGTCACTTTGTGACATTCTTTATATTTTCTTTTGGCTCCTGCCACCGTTTATTTGTTTAATTTATTATATTTCGCCGCTCTCATAAGTGAAAAAATGATAAATTGAACAAATATGCTTGCTCAACGGTGGCAGAGCTGTTGGACATCTTTGGTGTGCCAACTGTCACTTTGTGACATTCTTTACATATTTTTTGGCTCCTGCCACCGTTTATTTGTTTAATTTATTATATTTCGCCGCTCTCATAAGTGAAAAAATGATAAATTGAACAAATATGCTTGCTCAACGGTGGCAGAGCTGTTGGACATCTTTGGTGTGCCAACTGTCACTTTGTGACATTCTTTACATATTTTTTGGCTCCTGCCACCGTTTATTTGTTTAATTTATCATATTTTTTTGCTCTCATGAGTGAAAAAATGATAAATTGCACAAATATGCTTGCTCAACGGTGTTGGACATCTCGGATGTACCAGCTTTATGACATTTTTTCCAATTTTCTGCACGGCTTCTGTCACTGTTTATTTGTTCCTTTTATTTATTTTTCTCACTCTGATGAGTGGAAAAATGGAAAATTGAACAAATATGTCTGCCCAACAGTGCCAGAGCCGTTGGACTTTGCTGATGTTGCAAAGACAGTTGTTGGATTTTCAACAATCGAACTATCATAAATTTTTATGATAATTCGCATGATTTTAGGCTCTCAGCACTATTTATTGGCAAATTTTATTATTTTTGGCACTGTAATTAGTGCAGAAATGAAGAAATAAGTTCAGTGGAAATCCCTTTCCTTCCATGTCACTGCTATAGCCGTTGGATTTTTAACGAATCCAACTGTTATGTTTTTATGACAATTCCGGGTGTATGTGGCTATCAGCAGTGTCTATGAGCATGGTAGAATATTTCCAGACCATTATTATTTATTTATATCCATTTATTTATATTTTATGGGATTTTGTACTTTTCACGTACAAAATCCAAAAAACCACGGGAACCTGTAATACCGATAGGGGGGACCCCTAACCCCTGCGTGCTACGGGTTTCGTTACCCCTTAAAGCACGAGTATGTCCGGAGTACAAAATACGGGATAAGGGATATTCTGTGACTGTTGTAATTGACGAAGCAAAGCAGACAATTGAGGAAGCAACTTGTCATGACTGTGCCGTTGCTGCAGGTGAAAGAACATTTATAAATTTATGAAAACCTTCTCCCTTTATTTTCTGAATTCTTTTTCTTTCGAAATCGCTACTGAACTCTTCCATTCTTAATAATTCATTTAGTAACTAGAAAATGCACTAGGGAATGCACCTTGGTAATCTGCAGATCACTGCAGAGCTATGAAAGGCTAGAATTCTCAGTTCATTTTCAGAGTTTCCATTTCTTTCCCCAATGTAAAAAAATTTTGAAGTACTTGAAAAAATATCGTTCTTCCTACCTTCAAACGTCACACGGGTGAACAAATTCATTAGAAAAAGGTATCATATTCGCTAGACAATTCTATTGGATTTGTATTGAATTCCTATAGAACTTCTATCGAACTCTACATTCGTTTTCGATCGTTTTTATTGAAATATTCAACATGCAGTAGTTTATGAAGAAGGCCATTAAAATTTGTTGCTTCTATACAGCATACTGTATTGGGATATTTTCTATAGGATTTACTCAGCTTAAATTTTCTAAGCTTTTATTATTTCACTTTCTTTCTTTTTCCATGAAGAAAATCGAACAAAGAAACTTAGAACATTTGGGCCGAAGAAATTCCATAGAAAAGATGCCGATAGAAATATCGAATTCCATCGAGTTTTTCTATTCAATATTTTATGTTGAGAATTTCCATAGGAGATCAAAAACTAAGAGAAATTTCACGTAACCGCTTCAACATTCGATCAGACTGCTCACTGTCACAACAGGAGGGGCTCTCTTCAACAAAATTATGGGAGGAAAAACTATCCATACAGCAGTGATGGCAAGGGAGCCCTAGTTGAAATCCGACGTGATTAAGGTGGTAGAAGACTTGATCGAGGAGAAGATATTGAAGATGGGCTTGTTGTTGTTCCCTCAATATCCTTGGTTTGGAGCATCACCCGATGGCTTAACTAGAACTTCAATCATTGAAGTTGAGTGTCCAACTAGCACTGATACTGTCTCAAATTACTATCACAAAAATGTTGTGAATGCAAAGTTCCGAGCACAAATGCAGCTGCAAATGCTATTTGCTGGAAAGAAGAAAGCTAAATTTTGCATTGCTGATCCAAATTTTCCAAGAGTTAAAGACGTAACTATCGTTGAGGAAGAATATGATTCTCAATTCACCACGACGTTACTCCAGCAGGCCACAGCATTTTGGGTTTCAGCCATCTTCCCTGCCTCGGTGAACTCGGGCAAGGGGAAAAAAAATTAATATTTATGCTATTCGATACATTAGACAAATATGCAAAGTGTTGGAAATTCTAAATATAATTTATTGTATTATTATCAGTACACCGGTGCTGCGCAAGACCTATTCTCTGTATTCATTGAATTATTTTGCTTTGTAAGTTCATGAACGCAGCAGCCACAAGTACTATAGCGTCCATCAGACCTAATAAGTTATGGTCTAGGGTCACATCTGGTTGTAACATTTTGAATTCTGTCAAGCGTCTGATTACTCTTTCTACGTGGATTCTAACAGTCGCAATTTGTTTAGTATTTAATACTTCTTCTTTTGTTGGTTTCACGTCTGTTTGGACTGAAGGATGTCTCAGGAGTTTACATTTTTCGGTTGTAACAATGTTTGGATTTGTTTAAATCCTCTATCTGCAAGAACACATGATCCAGAGGGAAGAGCAGACAAATAACCAGAATTTTTCACAATTTCTATATCACTTATGCGCCCTTTGAAACCGGAAGAGATGAAATTAATCAATCCATCGGGAGTTATGGATATAAGATATTTGGAAGTATTACATTTTTTGTAGTCTGACCATGTTGCAGCCTGGTGTACCGCATGAGTCATCAAGTGCTCGATTTGGATTTCGAAGCAATCAATTATAGATTGAACCTCAGTATATTTCAATCGAAACTTGACTGGCAGATTTAGTATTATTTCTGTTACTGAAGGCCAAACAATCAACTCCTGAAATAGTTCCGCGATTTTACTCACTGTACTTTTAAAAATTCTTGAAATCTGGGATTCAGATAAGCCAAAATCGTACGCAAGCATTGCATTAGGGACATTTTGACGTATTTTTTTCATTGTTGCGTACACGTACCTACGAGGAATGTTCGTGGTTGCAATAAATTCATCCATCACAAACATAGTTTTTCGGTGGGAATATGTAATTATTGGTTTTGAAATTATTCCATCACCAAACATAAATCGTAACCAAAGTATTAGATGATTTAACGAATTGGACACGTCTACGTATATATTGTCTGGTTGAAATAGTTTTGACTCTACCCTGGGACCGAAACGACCACTTGGTTCTTTTAAAACCAAAAAGAGTGAAGAGAGGAGCTTCCCTTCGGCAGATATCGTCGGTTGTATAGTGTAGCTATGTGTTGTGGATGTTAACGATTGCACCACACATTATACTTGCTTCTTATCATCGTCAGCTGAAATTCTCTCTGAATGCATCTCGAACTGAAATCCACTTTGATCAGAATTATATATATTTGATAAACCGTAAATTGGGATATGTTGTTTCACATCCTGCAGAAATTGTTTTGATTTTTCCTCTAAAACGTGACGTTCTTCGATAGTTTTCGTAGTCACAAACTTATTGATTTTTCATGAGACGGTGCGATGGGTTTTTCTGAATGCTCGTATCCACTATTCGGATGCTTTGAAGCAAAAATATTCAAAACCTATATCTTTTTGAGCTTGTAATGCCCATCGTCGTAAGTCACAATCATAGATGATCATGCCAGCATCAAGAGCAGATTTGAAATTTTGTAATGTATGCTTACAAATCTGTTCAAGCTTACCCTTATAGCCACCACCCTGATTTATCGTATGTGCCCAGCGTCTCAATTGTCGCAGGGAATTCACTTTCTTGAATTTCTGCTTGACAGATTCTAGGGTTAAATTCTTTTTTTTTTTGCAACTGCGCCAGTAAGCAACAGTTTTGGTCTTGTAGTCATACGACAAATTTTCGTCATCTTTTGTACAAGTATCAGGGGCTATCGTCGGCTCATGTAGGGCATCTCCTTATTTTTTATTCTCTACAATCTCCATCTTCCAGTTTTTGTATGGTTCCTCGAAGTTTAAAGAATCTTCTTCTACTATTTCGACGCCAGAATACTCATTCATCGCATTCAATGAAATTTCCTCGACGTTATTTTTCAATTGAATTTCTTCATTATTTATTGGTGATACAGGGATGTTCATCCCTTGAAATGTTGCCAGCAGTAATTGGAGGATATTGATAGGATTGACTCTCATCTCCTCCGATAATAATCGTCCTATTCTTTGTTAAACTTAAACTTATCGTTCATTCCAATAGCACTGATTACTCTATGATATTTAAGACCATACCACAATGTACATAATTACGCGATATACAGTATGTACGAAATTGCAAAAAATTAAGCAATAATAAAGATAATGAACAAAACACTACTTGGTCGCGAGAGTATTTCACTTGTGATCGTCGGAATTAGACTGACCATACTATTTTTCCATATGAAATTTCGAGTGAGGTATTGAAATCTGATACCGAGAAAGTTTGTAAGGATATTTTCCCGGGTTGTTCACCCAGGAAAAATCCAAACTACTTTTTAGCCGTCTCTATCGCTCAATAGTCGGGCGCCAGCCGAACCTTCACGGGAGGTTCGACGAAAACCGGCCTCTGAGGCAAACTCGTCCACTCAGAGGACTTTTTGGCTGGACAATGGGTTGCCCAGCTAACATCAGCGTGATACGGTAGAGTGGGCGAGGTCCACCAGGAGTATTACCACCACTTCCTCACGAGCCTTGGCAAGCCGTGTATTATACCTTGCGGCATAACTTTCCATAATGAATTAAATTCATGACCTTCTGGAGAAACTTTCGACTCTGCCAGGGTTCATTCTCCTCCCGAGTATTTCGACTCGGGGGAGTTTTCAGAGCTAAATGCGAATCAGCCGGGACTCCTCAGAGCCTGGGACGCCGAGAGGCTGATCCGACCAAAGTGGAACACTGTTATCCACTTCACAACCACCCACACTCTCGGCCACCAGTTACCGCTTTGGTCATCGCTCGTCACCGCCTCCGGGTACTCAAATGTCGGCATATGGTCGGGTCGACAGGAGGACGATCTCTACTCCAGACCCACGGGCCCATGTGCTCGGCATTTGTTTCGCCGAGCCGGATTACGCCGGAAACAACAAAGTCGTCACTTCGTGTGCCGAAATAACTCCTTTTTTACTAGTGGAGGATGCAGGAGCATCCCCCTACGCTCGCCGCCAACGATTATTCACCGAGGCGACGTGGAGTCCGCAACTCCTTATCCTGGCTTCTTCAGCCATTCCACCATCCAGCACACCGAGAAATTATTTCAACCTCTCGTTTCAAACGCTCGCGTTCGACTGCCTCGGAATCTTACTAGGGCCTTGCCTCCTAGTCTGGATATCTCGGCGACGATAGGTCATTCCGTTACCCTATCCCCACCAATCAACCCGACGGGATCACGGAGGTACCAGTCCTTTCACCTGGCCGTTGGTCCCTAGCCTACTCCGACATAGCCTATAGAATCGCCCAGTTGGACGGCCTGTACATCGGCCCCGTTTCCCCTAGCACATGCTGGGCGAATTCTAATACGGCGATAGTCTAGTAACGCCCTCCAGACCTCCAGGGGTCGCGGTTTCACCCATAACCGCTATGCCTTAGGTCTTTCATTGGTTTGTGGCTCTTCTCATCCAGTCGCGGCTCTTTCAGCCGCCTCTAGATGTCACTTCCTGTCTCTCTTATGATAAGTTCAACAGTTCTCTTTTTTACTTAAGAGGATTTCAACCCCTAACGAGAAAATCTCTTTACAAATTATATGAAAGAGTTCTGGCAAAGAGCCTGTGACTTTTTTAAGGCTGATTATTTATATCTGAAAACATTTGGTAACCATTTTTAAACATAGGATTTCTATCAACTTTTCTCTTCAATCTTAGATTTGCGATCATGCATCAATAACTTTCCTTATATTTCCCCAATTTCCCGTCACATTCCAAAAGACAAAGATCGAATGTCCGCTCATCTTGGGAATACGTGAAGTAGTTACTTCTTGACACCTGAATTTTGAGAGAATACAGAAACCCTTACTTCTACCCTTCTTTTTTTTTCAATGGGTGCTGTTAAAATGGGAGCAATACATTACTTGCAACGGAATATTCTTATTTCAATCATTCAAATTCCTTCATGACCGATTTTTCTGGACAAGACTAACGGTTTTCTTCATTAATAAATCCAAAAACGATCTTTGCACAGAGGAAATTTCAATATTTTGCCAGTGATAACTTTACAAAATTTTGGGTGTAGTGTACCCCCTACATGCGTTTTTCGAAGAAAAATAAAAATACGTATTCACTATATTTTTTCACTCTTTCAAATGCAATCCATATCACGGAGATTCAAGTAAAAATTTTTTTCTTACAAGAGTTTTGCCTATCATAACCCTTATAATTTCTTTGTAGTTCACTCCTGTCCGAAATCAACCAATGATATTTTCCGTGACTTTTCTCATAGAGTATTATGCAATTGATTTCATTTCGAAATTTTGAGTGTAAAAATATGAATTTATCAAATGGCCCCGGAAATGTGTCACCTTTGGGGGTCGGTTTCACCCCCTAAAAGTGTTTTTCCGTCGAAAAAAAACATGTATACTTTAGATTTTGACGGCGAATAATATATTTCAAGCTCATCGAAATCGGCGAGGGACACTCGGGACGGTTTCCTTTTAAGTCATTCTTGTAATATTCCCAACTCGATGAGAAAAAGTGACAACATACATTCTAGAATATCTATATATTATTGCACTATTAATGTGCGTGTGGAAATATTTCACACGTGAGTGTTTTGATAGTTGCAATAAAGACTGCACCTTGAAGAATTTCAAGCTATGATTCATTTTCAGGTTGTCAATATTCGAATTTATGTTAATTTCAATTGCAAACGGGGGTGTCCACTTTCTTTCTATGACAGTGCATTGAATACATACGACATTTTAATCCACACGCAAGGATAAAACTTACACTAATCCTCCGGAATATTTTCGTACGTATTATGTGCCGCATTTGTTTATTATTCTGATCAATTGATCTCCGGCCTCTGTATTGCCCAAATTATATGAAATTGATTCAATTGTTTTCACACTTCAGCATTTTGAACACATTGTGTAAGACATAAGACACGAATGTGTAGTGTGTAGATTTAAACTTCCTGTGTGTACGTTTCGTCAATATCGCTATGGTTGGCTCATTAAAAAAAATTTAGAATGGCAAATTAAGAGATTACCAAATCGGCATTCCCCTGACATTTAAACTATGACATTTAAATTATTCTTGAGAGCCAAATGATCTTGAGGGTCAACTAATCTTGAAGGTTTTAGGATCTTCATTAATCCAAACGATCAGATGGGCTCAAGGATTGGTCAACACATTCGCACGGTCAGCTGGACTAAAGGAGGTAAGTGATCAAAAGGGGCAAATAATCAAGTGTACCATTCTTGAAGGTCCAATAACCTTAAAAGTAGTTTTGCTATTATCCCTATTTCACCCTGATGACCGTCGTGACCCTTGTGAGTGTTTGGCCCATTGGATTATTGCGCGCGGGTTCCCTGCGAGATAGTGATTCTACTGAGGGTTTGATCCTTGGGATCGGTGGAATTGTCTTTCTTATTTGACTCTCACCAAATCTCGGCGTCTGAAGTTTACCAACTTATTGGTCGAAACTTGGGATTCAACGAATGGCCATTTGAAGTTCAGCCGACATTTAGCCGTGGAGGGGTCGCCGAGCCTTAGCATGTCAATCCAAAGCCGCTATTCAGCCGTGAGTGGGTCGTCAAGATTTGGCATGCCAATTCTAGGCCGAGGCTCGACTGATCCAACACCATCGGCAATTCGGCCATCTACTTTCTCCCATATCTTCATCAGGAAGATTCTCTTCTTTCCTACTCCCATAACTCTATTCCATACATAGTAGTCACTTTCTTTCTGTATTTTGCCTATCGATTAATAAAGGTGAATCAGAATCCAAGATATATAAATTCATTCAACACTTCAATTTCTGCATTATTGTATACCCATTTCTCCGTCTTCCGTATTCGTCAGTTTTTGTGCTCTAATTTCTGTATAACAAACGATGCAATCTGTTTCATTTTTTACAATCTATGTATTTTTCTAGTCATTGGCAGAAAATATCCAAAAACATAAAAGGGTGATTTTCGGAAAATTCTATGATTTTTTCTGGAAAAATGATGGAATTGAATGATTGTTATTACAATCAATAGATTCCCAGGTCACTCAAGTGTGATTGAATTTTAATCGAAATCGTCTCAGCTATTCGAATGGATAAAGAGCATATTCAAAACAAGAAACTGACTGATCATCACTTCTGGTCACCCCAGAATATCTATAGTCAGCAAAATGAGGTCATATAAGATAAAGAAAGTGACTCACCGTAAGTCTAGGTTTGGAAACGCTCATCCCACTGTAGGTACTTCCAAGACTTACTCTAGGTTTCTGAAAAAAAATTAACTCTAAAGACTCAAGAGCAAAACTTCAGTTTGCCCCTCTTTCCGTTCGCCTTTGACATTTGAAATTATCTCACCCGCTGACACTCAAGGTTACTGGACCTTCAAAATGATTTGGTGCATTTGATGATTTGGCGCTTTGATCACTTATCTATTTAGTCCACCGTACGTATCAGTTGACCAATGCCCAATCATCGTTCCAATTGAGCCATCTTGACCAATTGAGCCCATCTCATCGTTCGGATCAGTCAAAATCATAAAACCGGTAATTAGAGTATATAACTGCTCCAACTCATAAGTTGAAATTTCATTAATAATTTAATTCTACACCCCGAGAAATGCTATTGTAACAAATTTTACGTGTCGGACTTGAATATTAGGAAATCTACGAGAGGAGCTCTAAAGCGAGAAAAAGTGTATTAATTTGAATTTTTAAGGTTTCTTACTCCAATAACCATTTCTGTCGTGATACTCGAAGATTTGTATAACCTCTGTTGAGAGAATCAATCAATGATTGAATTCCTTAGAGACAGAGGTGTAATCGTGTCTCAGGTTAGGTGTGCAGAGTGTGACTCACTTATCTATACCGACTATGAGATGAGATTATTTAGGTATCAAAGGGCGACTATTATTACAGATGGGCACCGTAAACGGAGGAAAATGAAAAGTAACGGGTCTCCCAGTGTCTTAGATGGATTGTGGTTCTGTGGATTTAAGACTACAGTAGCCAAACAAAGCCGATCCTGGATATTACTTCGGAATCGGGCCGTTAGATGGCGCGGTGGTCACGATGGGTTAGATGGGGAGTCTGATCATATCTCTTGCAGCGGGCGGTGGTTGGGGGGGGGGATATTTCATGGTTACGTCATATGGCGGGTATCCAACAATTCTTGAAGCAGCGTCGACTGCAAAATAATCTCGCTGGACCGAGCAAAGGCTTTTGGGAAAAATGCTG
>NW_021680640.1:320954-321071 GCF_001412515.2 Diachasma alloeum
GTTGACTCAACGAGAATGATGTCGCTGGACCGAGATGAGGCATGGGGTAAGCGCATTTAATGGGGTAAGCGCATTTAATTACGTACGTGTTATCTAAACAAGAGCGGTCTGGTTGGG